>NC_064601.1:23329706-23502206 GCF_943734735.2 Anopheles gambiae | reverse complement strand
GAAAGCTGGCCAGCGCTTTGAGCGCATTGGTGGCCTGCTCGGGCGACAGGTTGGTGCCGTGCAGTGTCAACGCACTCACGATGTTCATCACCGTCCGGTCGTTCACCTTGTGCTGGGACACGAACTCGAGCAGATCGACCAGCTGCTGCACGTTTTCGTGATCCAGCTTGTAGCCGATCTGGATCTGCAGCAGCATCGGCAGGGCGATCTGCAGCGCCTCGACCAGCGGCGTCCGGTCGAGCTTCTTCAGGATAAAGCTAAGAAACACGATGTGATCCAACGTTACATCATTGATTTGGTGACGTATCAGCTGCAGCAGCACCGTGATGATTTCGCTGTTCGTGTGCACCCCGAGATAGGTAAGGATCTTCAAGCACTCCGTAATGTCGTTCATCAGGAAGGTGCGTGACTCGAAGCGCACATTTTGGCACAGCTCCGCAAACCGGGGATGCTTGAGGATCTGGTCCGAGCGGAGCGTGCTTTTGCCATTTTTCTGCAGCTCGAACAGTGTCTTGAGGGCGGGCAGTGTGTACACGTGACGGTCCTGCTTGGTGCGGCTGATGGTGGGCAGGAATTCGAGCACCTCCTTCGCATCGGTGGCAGATTTAAGCAGGCCGAAGTAGGACGAGGGCGTACCGTCGGCGGGTTGTATCTCCCGCCCGGTCACACAGTAGAACCGGCGAAGTATGCTATGCTGCTGGCTAAACATACGCAACAGCAAACCATTGCGAAACATACTCTGACCACTAAAATAAAGTAGGATTTATTAGATAACAAGTGTTGGGGAGACGCTAAGCTTACGGGATGGTACGCGCGATTTTCGTCTTTTTTTTTTTGCTCTCCGCGGGTGAATTGTGTATATTTTGGTAATCAAAACAACAGCATGCATGTTGATCGTATGGAATGTGTCAAATTGAGGGCCGGGTTTGACAGCTTAGAAGTGTTGCCAAAAATACGAAGGTGAATCGTGTTGCCAGCTGTGGAAAGAAGAAACAATTTTTGGTGATGAGAATTGGAAATTATAGAAATCCATACCTACAGATTGATTTCCGTTGTAAAAAAAACATTTAATTATAAATAATGGTGACATCGTTGAAATGTGAAATGAAAGCATTCTAGAAAAAAATAAACCGCGTTTCGTTCGTATCCCTAACACAAGATGGCGCTGGTTGCCATGCGATTCTATTTATTGTAGGTGATGGTGTGTCGTTATCTATTTATTTGTACAAAATTTGTGTTCATCTTATTCTGAATTAATTTTTTAATATATTTTTCCATATTCTAACAGCCATTGTTAAAAATATCCATGTTTTTTCAAATCGTTTGTCCATTTCTTGTACCCACCCTGTGGCAGCGACCGAGAATCGCAGATGGCAACACTGCTAATGTCACCAACACTGTCGAGCTGCCTCTTGCTTGTGGTGTGTGAAAAAATGTCGAACGTAATGACTGTTCAGAACGAGCGAGAGAGAGTGGTGGCGTTTTGTCACTTTGCATTCATTAAATAAACGCAAAGGTTTAGTTTTGTGTGTTTGTTCCAGCGAGAAAACGGAAAACTCCCCCTCCCTCACGCGAATAAATAATTTGTCCAGTCATTGTGGCCGTGAAGAGACTAGAGTGCATTTCATTCCACAACGAACGAACGAGAGTTGGTGTGCGTACGGAGCAGCAAGAAGCAGGAAATTCGTTCAGTCCGTGTCGACGAGAGACTGCCAGGGTGTCCGAGTTTCAGCAAAACATTCCCAGGCTCAGGGTGCGATGTGCGTTGGGAGAGGTGCAATAGCGTAGCGATATCGAAATAGTCTGAAGCGCAATATTGGATGCACGGCAAACGCAGCAGCACACAGCACGGTGACAACAACGGTACAACGAAACGAACGAAGGTCGCCCATCGTGTCGTCAGACATTTGAGACGCAGACCCAGCGCAGGAAAAGGGTTTTGAGATCTGCAAACATCGGCAAACATCGAACAGTCCGTGCCTACTTTTTTATTCGTTAGGGAAGAAATCGCTTAGCTAGTGCATCCGTAGTTTCCGGGTTGTGCAACGGTGTCGTGCGAGAACGACCACCACGATGGCACAGTCCCTCTCGACGGAGTCGTGCTCGTCGCTGAGCACACTGGCGGAAACGGATACGACCAGCTCGACCGTGGTGGACGACGAGAGTAGCGACAGTATCGAGCAGAACCGGCCGAAACGCAATGAGCGCCACGAGAAGCTCGGGTTCAAGCCGCAGAAGGAGCTGTTCTGCAACAAATTTCTACCCTACACGGAGAAGCTGGACGATGAGTCACAGGCCAACCTGGAGCGTATCAAGAACAATCTCGGCAAGGCGGTGGCGATGCGCGAGATGGGCCCCGCGGTTATGCTGAACATCCGTAACTTGGTGACGTAAGTGGAGGGGAGGGATTAATAATGGCTCTGCAGTGTGTTGTGGCAAGGTTTTCTAATGATGTATGTGCCCTTTTTGTTGCAGATATATTAAACTGTACGGTATGAAGTTTTCCAAAGAGGATCACGTGAAGTTCGTACAGCTGCTGCTCGAAATGCTCGTCATTCCCAAACTCGACCCGGACGCTATTAACAAAATCAGTGAAGCAATCTTCTTTCTACTACGGTATGTTACAGCTCGATACCGTTTTCCCTCCCCTGTCCCTTGCTAATCCTAGAATACTTATTTTGTTGTTTTTTTTAGCAAGCGCGAATGGCTCAGTACGGAGGATTTGCAGATCGAGTGGCGACCGCTGTACGATCTGTTCCATCTGGTCGTGTCGCGGCTAAGCAAAAAGGGCGAACTGTTCAACACCACATCGTAAGTAGTTCGAATTCTGTGCCTATTTGTCTTACACTCGTCCCAGGCCCGTATTTTCGAGTCCCATGTGCTTAGAGCGTTCGTCGTTCGAAATGTTGTTCGGGGGTTGTTTTCGTTTCTTTGTTGAGTAAAATCCGTTCCTCCACCAATTTGCGTACCCCCTGCAGGAAGAACCGAAACGAAAGCACGAAATCACCGCTGGCACTGTTGCTCGAAGCCGCCGCCGAGGAGATGGGCTACGATGTGTCCACCGTGGCCCAGTATCTCGGTATCGAGATGGATGCTAATGGACAGGAGAAAGCGTAAATCATTTTTTGTTTGTTTAAATTGTTTTGATTCCTTCTCCTCTATTCTGGCTCCCGCTTTCCCCATTCCCCGTCATTCTCCTTCGGGTTCATTCGGCGCGGACATTATCGTATGTTTTAAACGGTGGTGCTAGGCCAGCGATCGGCAAACTTTGCGACTGAAAGAGCCATTTCTTATTAAAATGATCGTAGAGCTCCACGAGCAGAGCCATCTAGATCAACCAAAAGAGAAAATGTATGAAAGTTCTATGACATGTGTGAACGATAAAAAGCACCATGCGGCCCGCGTGTCATACTTTGCCGATCGCTGTGCTTGGCCATTTGCAATTTTGTGGATGGACATTTAAAAGACAAAAACACTCTCTTCCTTTCTCCTGGTCACCCTTATTCTATAAACTCTCCAATGGTAATGGTGTTTATTTTGTTTTGTTTTGGGAGTTGTGTAGCGAGTCTATTGTATGTATGTGTGTGTGTTTAACTGAGGAAAAATGGTACAAAAGAAAGGCTAATTTTGCTATTAGCGCGCGCTAGAGAGAAAGCGAGAATGTGACGAGCTGTGTAGTTGCATCGTTGTTGCATCATTGCATTCTCATGTTCATGGTAGATTTAATCGTACAGACACTTGGGCACGTGCCTTCCGGCGCTATTAACATCCATGGAGTATGGGATACCATGAACCATGGACACTCTGTTTTCATCGCAGAACCATTGTCCACCTAAATTCGTTGCACATTCTTCCTTGGGACGGTATTAACGAACCAAAAGTTGGGAAATCACCGGTCGGTGTGGTTTTCATCCTTCGCTTTAGGTACAGAGTGTTGCGGTTTCTGCTTCGCTGCCGGTTATATTTACCCAAAACTTGCGAAGAATAACAAAGCATTCTAATGTTCTCTCCCCTTTTTCCCAGGACCATGGAGGCCAACCTGCAATGTGCAATACAAGTGTGTACACCGTAAGTATTTGCCGCTTCTACTTTCCATTTTGTTTGTAACAATGCCCTTCTCTCTCCTCCTTCCCTTCCCGATAGCTACTTTCCGCCGTCCGCAATGCAGGAAATATTGGACGAGCTTATGCCGCGGATACAGCCCCTGGACAATGGTAGCGGTTGCGAGGTGGTCACCATACTGAACATCTTCCTCAACTACGAGCAGGGGTACGAGCTGTGGTTCGACAAGCTGATGTCGATCTGGAACGCGTACCACAACCCACCGTGGGCGGGCGACCTGATGACGATGTTTGCGGTCGTTGGGCTGAAGAACATCGGCCACATCGACTGGGAGCCGCACATTCCGACCATGTTTGCGCGCATCACGCGCGCGATCAACTTCCCCGTGAACTACCGCAACACGAAGGGGGGCCGGGCGAATGGGCTGCAGCCGGACGCGATCGCGACGTGGATTGTGTCAGCGCTGGGGCCGCGCAGCAGCGCCCAGCAGTATCTGAGCACGTTCATGTCGACGATCGAGTCGTACCTGCATCCGGCCAACACGGGCAAGTGGGTGAAAATGTTGGGCGAAATATTGATCCTGCTGCCGCGGTTCTTCATCGATCGGCTCGTGGTCGAGCGGTATCGCAAGGGGCACCATATCCGGCCGATACCGAGCGAGCACAAGCTGACCGAGGAGTGCATTACCGCGTTCGTGGAGTGCATGAAACCGGTCGCCCTGCAGGCGATGTATTCGCGACTGAACCCGCAGGAGGTGGGGAAAATATTCCAATGCTTGGCCGACCTGCGGCCGGCCCTGATCATTCCGACCATTATCGAGCGCGTGTACACGAGCCTCGATTCGTTGACGGAGCCGCGCAAGCTGACGGCCGCCCTGCACGGGCTGATCGGTGTGTCGCGTGCGCTCGTTTCGGGCCACAAGGGCTACACCGAGGGCCGTACGCACGTGATACCGCTGTTTCTGGCCACCCTGCCCGGGATCGATGGTAACGATCTGATGAAAACGGTCATCACGTTCCAGTTCCTGACGTCGGTGGCGTTCCTGATACCGATCATCGATTGCTCGCAGGCGGGCCAGCACCACACCAACCTGACCGACGACGAGCGGCTGCTGTGCGAGCAGACGGCCGACTTCGAGAGCTTCGCGCTGCAGTATCTTGACCGGCTGTTCCTGCTGATCGAGAACAGCTCCACCAACAACGTGCGCATGGAGCAGTCCGACCTGGACACGGCCCGCTCGAAGGCGGAATCGCTGCTCGAGCCGATGGTGCAGACCTGCACGCACGGCATCATGGGCCAGTCGTCGGATAAGATTGTGGCGGCCGCGGCCAAGAAGCTGATGGAGTTCGTCCAGACGCGCCTGTTCGAGCCGAACGTGGCCGGCCAGCTGGTCGGCTGTCTGGTGCGCCTGTTCGCCCGCATCCATGGCAGGGAGGTGTTGCGCGTGCTGCTGCCGCACGTGCTGCGCCTGATCGAGGACTACATGGGCGAGCACGACGAGGTGGAGGAGCTGGAGAAGCACAACGACGAGATGCTGTACTATCTGGTGCTGCTGTCCAACCTGGTGCGGGGCGATCCGCGCATCATACGCAACTACGTGGACGATCTGCTGCCAACGCTGGACCGGCTGGCCAATTTTAAGTGCAAGCGCGTCGCGCGCTATCTGGCCCAGATCGTTGGCAATCTGATGAACAACATGTCCACGGTGCAGACGATGGACATTCGCAACAGCCCGGACTGCTTCCAGAAACCGCTGTCGGAGATTGTGCCGGTGAAGCGGTGGGGCGAAAAGATGGCCCCGGACGGTAAGATCGAGTGGCGCGTCCCGGACGAGGGCGCTCGGGCGGTCTGTGAGCGCATTATGCATCGCTACCTGCCCGGCCTGCTGGCCAAGCTCGAGCAGCACAGTGCCGGCGAGGTGACGTTGCCGCGGGAAGAGCTGCACCGGAGCGTTATGATGGTGCAGGCGCTCATTCGCTGCTACAACTTTCTGCCCAACTGGACGGACGAGGAACCGATCAAGCTGTTCGAGACGTGCGTCGATTTGCGCGAGCTGCAGCTGAACGTGACGCTCGGGTTCGAGGGGCTGGAAATCCGCATGCCGGGCGGGGAGAACGTGCGCAAGGCGATCATACGCACGATTGCGCGGCTGCAGGACCGCCTGCTGGAGGTGTCGGAGGACGACACGCAGACGCTGAAAGCGATCGTCACGCTGTACGAGAAGGTGCTGCTGCGCAAGCACCCGAACGGGTCGTACGAGATGCAGCTGAAAACGTTCAACTCGACCAAGCGCTTCCAGACGTACCAGCTGACGCGCTGCAAGCGGGACGTCCGGGCGGTGGTGGTGACGCGCGTCATCATACAGCAGGACTGCCGGGACGAGATGAGCCTGCCGCTGTTCAGCGCCACCCATCTGGAGGTGATGAAGAAGCTGCTCGAGCTGTCCGTCTCCTACTACTCGACCGTGCGGATCGAGGCGCAGGCCAAGCTGCACGACATGCTGTACCTGTTCCCGTACGCCTACCCGCTGCTGACCGATCGCATCGTGGAGTGTTTGCAGCTGGACGCCAACACGAACCACGAGCGGTTCAAGGGCATCCTGTGTCTGCTGTTCATCAAGCGCCGCGGTCGGCTGATATCGCAGAACAATTGGGAGTATCTGGCCCGCGTCTGGCCGGCCCTGCTGCGCTCGAAGCTGTCGGTGAAACCGTCGATCGTGAAGCTGGTGGACGGGCTGAAGAAGATGATCGACGGCCAGTCACCGACCTACCTGCTCGAGGTGGACATTGGCGAGAAGGTGGTGGAGCGTGCCCTCGCCCTGCGTACCCGTGTCGATGAGCTCGATTTGGCGCCCGGGCAGGCGGCCCGGGCGCGTGAAAACAAACGCAACATGGAGCTGTTCCAGCAGCTGATTGCGGACATTGTGCAGACGGTCGAAACGAGTAAGCTGCACCTGCGCTACCACTATCTTGCCTCGGTCATGCTGATCAACTTGTGTCACCCGTACGCCGAACATCCGCCGTCGGTAACGCGGCTCACCGTGCACCACCTCATACACGACTCGGTGACCGAGCGCAAGCTGGCCATTCAGCTGCTGCTGGGCATATTCCGGCAGCAGAAGCGCCCGCAGAAGAAGTGCGTCATGAACCCGCTCGAAATAGTCGCCCGGCTGGCCGGGCAGGATGGCGGCTCGGTTCCGCCCAACCCGGGCTCGAACGTAGCGCCCGGCTATCGGGACGACAACATGTGGCTCCAGTACGACGTGGCGCGGGTGCCGAAGAGTCAGGCCGAGTGGGACGAACCGCGCTACATGTACACGGTCGAGGGGTGTTTCGGCTGGACGCAGGGCTTCAAGATGTACGCGCCGAGCGCGGAGCAGCCGAAGCTGGACCGCACGGTGGACGAGCTGAGCGAGCACGAGCGTACCATATTCGAGTTTTTCGACCAGCAGGAAAACGTCGACACGCTGATGCGCTTCTGGTCGCTGGAGGAGAAGAAGGGCCGGGACGAGTTCAGTGGGTCGCGCATGCTGATGATCAAGATGCTGTTTAAGCTGTTCGGCGACCGGCTGCTGGATCGGTTCCTGTGCCATATGAAGCGGCTGATCGAGGACAAGGCGACCGAAAGCAACCACCGCTGTGCGGTCGAGGTGATGACGGGGATAATGCGCGGCGCCAAGCACTGGCCGTACGAGAAGACGCGCAGCATGTACGAGCGGCTGGTGCCGCTGATCCGGCTCGGCATGCAGAACGTCACGGTCGACACGGACATGTACTGGGGCATGTGTTTCGCGACCGCGGCCCAATCGATGGACCCGTCCAAGCAGCACTGGCTGCACGAGGTGCTGCTGGAGGATCCGCTGCAGGATGCGAACAGCTTCAGCGACTGCAACCGGCTGTACTGTCTGCAGGGCGCGTTCAACCAGCACGTCTGGCGCATGGCGAGCGTTGCGCACCGGCTGCTGGACTACCTGAAGCCGCACCTGGACCACCCGTTCCAGAGCTTGCGGGAGCGGTTGGGCAACACGCTGATCAACATCTTTGAGGGCGACCTGCGCTTCGAGGGGTATGAGTGTAGGGCGATTTCCCCGCAGCGCAGTGAGATGATTGCGTACGTGATGCCAAAGCTTGCCATCCTGCTGCAGAAGGATCCGGAACCGCCGAAACCGAAGGTAGCGGCGGCGGATGAGATGCAAATGGAGGTGGAAGGAGGTGCGCCCGACGAGGACAGCGAGTATGTGAAAGCGGTGCGACTTTTTAAGACGAGTAAGTAGCTACGCTCCAGAATCTGATTTCTGATTATTTCTTCATTCACTTTGTACATCATCACAATGCGTCCGTCCCCACAGTTGCCCACTGGATCACGTACACCATCCATCGGTACTCGAACGGCAACGAGAAGGAGTACTTCGAGCTGCTGCCGATCGCGTGCCGGCTGGAGCGTTCCGAGCAGGACCAGGAGCTGAGCGAAATCTGCACACTGCTGCTGGCGTTCATCTCCCAGGCGCTGACACTGCCCAACTGCATGGACGTGGCGCTGGCCAAGATCGACGAGGTGTCGAAGATGTCGTTCTGGTCGGCCCGCCGTGCCGTGATCGATGTGCTGCAGGTGCAGGTCTTCTACAACATGACCATCATCCTGAGCCGGCCCGAATGGAAGGCGAAGGTGCAGGAGATTGTGCTGCGGTTGCTGGAGGACAGTGTGGTGGAGGTGCGCGAGAAGGCGGCCGAGGTGCTGTGCGGGCTGGTGCACTGTTCCTTCCTCACAGCGACCGAGGAGCTGCTCGAGCTGTTCAAGCGCAAATGTCGCACGAAAATTATCCGCTCCAAGCGCATCCGGGTCGAGGCGGCGAGCTGTTCGAGCGAGGTGGCCCGAAACGAAAAGTAAGCTGATTGCCGTGTGTCTGTTTGGGAGTAGGGTTTAAATAATGTTTTTGTTTGTTTTTCCTGCAGTGCGGAAGCGAATGCCGTCCTGGCTCGGCATACCGGTGTCCTCGGACTGTGTGCCTTCATATCCGCCTACCCGTACGAAGTGCCTGAGTTTGTGCCGAACGTGTTCGAGCATCTCGGTGCCCATCTGAACGATCCGCAACCAATACCGGTAATGGCACGGGGGAAAAAAACCAAACCAAACCATGGCCTTCTGAGCTTGTGTTAACTTAAGCTTTCCCTTTGTTTTTGTTCTCGCAGGCTACCATTCGGAAAACGATGGGCGATTTCAAGCGCACCCATCACGACAACTGGGAAGTGCATCAGCTCAAGTTCACCGAGGATCAGCTGGCGGTGCTGAGCGATCTTACGATTCCTCCGTCGTATTACGCCTAAATCGTAACCACCGCGAAGCAAACCGCAAGGCTGAGCTTCTGCACTGAACCGCAGAGACGGTTTATAGGCTTATAGGTTATAAAGCGTTACTATTTCGTATCGTAGTTTTAGAGCTGCCCCAAAATCACGCAAGGGGAACGACAATGACACATGGGAGGAGGTATTCAAATTTAGTTCTATACGTTATTTTCTTTCTAATGCCTTTCTAATTCCTAACATTAGTAGCAGTAGCAGCATACGCCCAGCCTAATGGGATTGGCCAGCTGCACAGAATGAAGGCGATATTCCGTCGCCTAAGAAGACACACGTGCTTATCGCACAAAACATAGAAACCAAAACACAGTTCCGTGAAAGGCTGTGTGGGTGGGTGTGTGTATGTGGTTTGTAAACAAAAGGGGTGGCAACGGGATTAGGTCAGCTGACTATAAACGATTATATAAAGGGGTAAGGTTTAGGCACGGTTACAGAACAACGGTTACGCATCGTTTTTAGGTTGTGTATTCATTAAGCTCGCACGCGTTATTAGCGTTACACTGTGGCATTCTAGCGCGACCGCGCGCAAAGACATTGATGGTGGTGATGGCGAATAATGCTTTACGGGCACAGGGGACGAGGGGGCGCATTCAATAAAACGAAAGCCAATCGTATATTGGGAGTGATTTCAACGTAAACACATCCCCCCAATTGTGTATCGATTGTGTGGTGCGCACAGTGAAAGAAACGCTGCTCGTTAGCAATGGTACAGTAATGTATACTTCATTCGTTGTGTTTTTTTTAAATCGAAATAGAGGTTTTATTATTAGAATTTACTTACATAAGATTTCTTGTTCTTGTGTGTGTTTGTGTGTGTCTATGTTTTAACCGTTTTGTTTGGGTTTTAAACTTCTTCAACTGGCTTTCGGTTCGTGCTTTCCTCATTTAGCGGCCCTCAGCCGTTGCTCAGCCGAAGCTGCTGGTTCTCTTTCGCAGTAATGCCCTTCCCTTAGGGTTAATACCACCACCCACTTTACACTAAAGTTTATTGATAAGTTCTAGAGTTCTTTGGGTGCATGTTTGTATTCGGGGTGTTGTTGTTGTTACTTTCTCTTCTCTTCTTCCTCCTGTTATTATCCACTCGAAAGTTCACCTGCAATCTCTCCGCGATGTCCCCACTTAAACGGTTTGTTAGAAGGTGTATTGGAACGTTTGTGTGTGTGTGTTGGTTTTATCAATTACTTTGCTTTTGCTTGTGTGTGTGTGTGTTTACTGTAAATGTGTACCGTTGTCGTCCATTTCCTCTTCGGGGGGTTTCCTGCGTTTTTTTTTTGCTCTTTTGTTTCGTTCATTATTTTCCTTTTCATTTTCACTAACTGAGGGGACAATTCTATGAATTGGGGTATCGCTTATCTAGAGTGTTATTACAATACGGTTTTTCCCTAGATTGTGTGTTGTGTGTTTGTTTTCTTGCTTTGTGTATCTGTTCGCTTCTTATTTAGTTTGCTGTTCGCTTTCTGTGGTTTGTTGTTTTATGGGTGTCTGTGTGTTTTTGTTTGTTTGTCTTCTCTTCATTCTTTTCGTTATTAATTGTGTATATTTTAGCTCTTTTTCTTCGTTTCTTGTTTTTGTGTTTCTTTTTTTCTCTCTTTCTCTCTCTTTTTCATCGGGTTCTTTCTTTGTTTTTCTATTCCTCTGTACTGGATAATGTTTGCTAATGTGTTTTATTACTAGATTACGGGCTTGATTAGCGGGCATTCGAAAAAAAACTCCGTCTCGGCCTTCCAGTCCACTTCCATCCCACGGCGGTAGTGTCGGGCGCATGACGGGGATTTATCTTTTTTCCTCCTTTTTTCATAAATTTGTCACACCCAGACGCGTCTTGCAGCATGGGTTTTTTGTTGTTGTTGTCATACTTTCATAAATGCTACAGTTTTGTTTTGTTTTCTTTTTTCTTATTTTATGTTTACGTGTTATCCCGCCATCAACTACAGAGTTTGCCACACGATTGCTCCTCTTTGCTTCACTGTACGCAAGCAAACAGGCGGCCGCTTCGCGCGGCCAAAACCGGAACACGGACTGAACTGGATGTATGAAAATGGTCGGACAAAGTAAAGGATGAGATATGTGTATGCCAAACAAAAAGAAAAAGAAAAAGCGAAGCATAAACGCAGATAACAGTAACAATAAGGTGGGTTAATAACGCACAATCCAGTTCAACAAGGGCGTATATGACTTTTAAACAAATCCATAGTGGAAAAAGGAACCAGGTGTCTACCTTTCTCGCTACTAACAAATTTCCCCCTTTTTCCGTCTCGTTTGTGGTACAAAATCTAAACGCAACTTACACTGTCCCAACAACCCAGGCAAGGGACGGAAATGGGCAGCTTTAAACCGAAAGCTTGGGAGCAGCAAGATCCCTTTACTTTCGTCTGTTTTGGGCGCTTTCTTGTTTTGATTCGTTAGCTATGCTGGCGATGAGTATTACTTAAAGTAACTATATTCATGTACGTGTTAGTGATGATGATGCGGGTATATGGATATAATTAGAGGTGATAATACGCTACGAACGATTGATAAGAATGATACGATGATGATGATGATGATGATGATTGTTGGAGCCGTGTGTGTTGATTGGTCATGATTCACAATTCCGCGTACTTCGTGTTTGGTTTGTTCTGTTTTGCTAAATTTGCACCTCGCGTTCAACGTTCGCAGTCGCAGTGAAATTGCACATTTTTTGCACATGTGTGTTGTAACAATATGGGTCACTTTTTCTTCCTCTTCTTCTTATGTGTGTTTTTTTGCAGTGAGAGCTTCCTTTCGAAGGGGGGGTTGGTGAAAGAGCTCACCTGCCTAAATGGGACGCACCTTAACTCCCACTACTAACCCGCGGGCCGTTTTGTCTTTCTTGCTTTGGATCACAATGAGTTGCTGCTGCTTACATATGGGGGAAAACAAATGTCCTTACCCTGTGTTCTTCTACGTTTCCTACGATTTGCACATTCGTTCATTTTTTTTTAAAAAGAAGAAGAAGAAGAAATAGAAGCTCAATGCAGCACAAACTGATACACTATCTGAAAGTCGTCCACATCGTACAGCACGAGCAGCACGAGCAGTACGAAGCACAGCTCGAGCGCGGTGAAGAGCAGAAAACATCGCCGTCATGCATTCGTGTCCGTCTGGCGCGGCTGCCTCACCACGCACTGGCCCTTCTCGCACAGGCTGATCGTTTTCAGCAGATTGTTGCCGGCCGAGCTGCCGCGGCCCGATCCACCGGCACCACCAACATTCCGATTCGGAGGACCGCCAGTCCCACCACCACCACCACCACCGGCAGTGTAATCGTGATGATTGTGCATTACATTGCCACCGCCGCCGCCGCCGGAAGATTTGTAATTGTTGTTGTACGTACCGATAATATGATTTCCACCATTGCCACCACCACCACCACCAATGCCCGATCCGTGCGCATGGTTGTGCTGGCCCCCGCCCGGTGTATGGCCACCGGTGGGAGCGCCACCGCCACCGAGCGGATTGTAGTTGTTGTACCCATCGTACAGGCTGTAATGGTCGTGGTAGCCGTGGCCCGCGTTCGGGTCCAGCAGCTGGTTGCCGTCGATAAAGTTGAGCGACTCGAACAGCGTCGGGAAGGCGTAGAAGATGATGAACATGACCGCGTACAGCACAAACTGTAGCGTCACGCACGTCCAGATGAGGTTGATCTGGGAATGGATGGATGGAGTACCCGGGTTAATTTCGATCCCTTGGTGTGTAAAATCTTGTGTGAAAGCTTACCTTACTCTTACGACTATGTTTCGTTACGTTCACAAATGGTACAAATGCTAGCGTGAGCGCTATACCGGTCAGCAGGCCGGCGATCAGCCCGGTAAAGTTCTGCTGCAGTGGCAGTGTCCCCAGCCCGAACAGGGTGCAGCCGAGGGTAAGCAATTTGATCATAGCTAGGTGTGGTTTTTTCAAGCTCTTCCAGTGGCACAGTACGAGCTGCAGCATCAGCGATGCCAGCACGCCCGCAATTGACGGTAGCGGTCCGACCTTTGCAGGCAGAGTGAAAGAGCAATAATACAATGGACATTAGAGATGAGGGCGAGTTTTTTTTGCACCTTTGACCCTATTTTTGTAACTCAATTTATGGAGGTTTTAGGCACACTGCTTGAGGGAGTTGTATATAAAACGAATGAATCCGAGAGTGAGTTAAACGCCCAAAAAGTGGATGAGTTGAATTTCAAAAGAGTGAGCTACTAATCATAGAGAGTGAAGGAATTGAAAGAGTGATGGAGCTAACTCACAAAAGAGTGTCTCCAGTCAGCATAGAGAGTAAATGAGTTGTATCGGAAAGTAGTGAGTTACTAGTTGACACAAAGAGTGAAGGAGCTAAATCCTAAAAGATAGTGTCACTCAGTTCAGAAAGGAAGTGAGTTAAATCCCAAAAGAGTGAGTGTGTTGAATTTCAAAAGAGTGCGTCAAAGAGCCAGCACAGAGTTTGAGTAAGTTGAGTTGCGAAGACGGCACAGAGAATGAGCGAGAATGAGGCACAGAGAACACTAACTAACTCCTTTGGGATAGTCGGCCAGAGCATGGACTCCGTTCGCCAAAATCCATTCGGCGCTCACTTCAACATTGAAAAGTGAGTGGCGTCACCCAAAGCGGCTCTGAAATGAGTGCATATGAGTAGAGTTCATGCTCTGGCGGAGTATCTAATCAACAGATAAAAGTACGTGAGTTGAACCGCAAAAAGAGTGGATTTCTATTCATCGCAGAGAGCAAATGAGTTGAATCCGAAGAGTGAGTGAGTCCCAAAGGTGTAGTAAAATATTTTATGCTGTAAAGCATTTTGTTATGAATCTTTTAAGTGTGACTTAAAGCCCCCATATTCACTCTTCTACTCCGATTCAAATCGCTCACAGCAGTGAGTACGCTTATTAGAAGACACCGGGGGGGGGGGGGGGGGGGAACAGCATATGTTACATTACCTCCGCCTTGTACGGCACAAAGATGGCGCTCGTCAGATTCCCGGCAATGCCCGACCCAATGTACAGGATGGCCGTGCGCAGCGGCCCGATCAGGCGCTCCAGATCGGCCAACAGCAGATGCTGGAAGGCGACACTGACGATCAGATGGATGAGCCCGGCGTGCAGCAGAAGCGACGTGAAGAGCCGATAGAACTGGTCCGGGTAGTCGACGGCCATGAAATGGAACATGCCGCACACATCGTTCAAGCACGAGACCTGCGGGCAAGAGCAAGTGAGTGAGTGAAGAGTGTTCTGACACAGCACAGCGAGACACAGCACCATCGGCACTTACCTGCGAGCAGAGGGACGCCTCCTCGTGAAAGTACCCGTGCACAAAATCACAGTATTCTCTGGTCGTGATGCGGCACTCGCCGTACACGCCGATGCAGCACGGGTGGCCAATCACCTCGCACACCATGTGTTCGGCGGTGTGATCCTTGAAGCGGAACCGCTGCGACAGCTGGTTGTTCTTCCGGCAGATCGGCCACTTGGTGATGTCGTCCGGCCACTCGTGCGGTGCGATCGAGGCTGGAGCGTCGCAGTACTTGGGGTCAAGCCCGCAGACGCTGCCGGAGATGCGGCCGCCCGGGCCAGATTCGCCCGGCGACCACTTCTTCCACGTGGCGATCGTTTTCTGTATGCGCGAAACATGGGAAGAGATCGTTAGGAGTCGGTGGAGGAAAGCACTACCGTTTTGCATGACTTACCGAGGGCCAACCCCGGATGGAGCAGTCCGCCTGGGAGCTCTGCACGCAGCCAGAATCGTCGTTCCGTATGCAGCAGGCCGTTTCCCGCTCGTGCTTGCGGGTCCGCGACACCACGTCCAGTATCTTGGTGTCGCGCCGCATGCACGCCCCGTACTTGGCGCCGAGATGTATCAGGTCCGCGCTCCGCAGCCCAATCCAAATGTTGCGCGGTTCCTGATGGTGTACCTGGTGGGAAGAACGGGACGGTGAACAAAAACGTGTGTGTGAATGAAAGGGGGAACCCCTGCTCAGTAGCGTACGTTGATTCAGAGTGAACGAGCTGAAATGGTGAGCTGAGTTCTTTAGTTCATTTGTGAAGAGTCAAAACTACGGCCAGTGAGTGGCTAGTGAGTGTAGAGATCACTTAGACCTCGAATAAAGTATCTAAATTCATATTTAATGAGCAGTACTTAGGCTAAGAACTAAGTAGAGGTAAAGATTTATCTCTAGAAAGAGTTCAATATCTCACTTTGAGTGTATTGTTAGTCGGAGTGGAACATTGATATCACGCAGTGGCAGTTGGTGATGCAACTCTCCAAAGAATTATTTAAACTAAAAAAATATTAAAATTACTTTTAGTAATAAATCACCGATAAAAGTTTTACTCTCGAAGGAGTTATCTCTTGCATTAAAGACCTGAAACTCACAAATGAGTTTATTCGCCGTGAAGGAAAAACTAGTGGTCTTAAAGAGTGGAAATCGCACTCATCGAAATATAACTTTTGAAAGAGTTATCTAACTCATAAATGATTAAATGTGAGTGAGTTACTAGTCGGTGTGGAGAGTTCACCAATAGAGTTGTAACTAACAAAAGAGTTAGCGAATGAGTTCACATAGAAAGGCTGAGTTCTAGAGAAACCACTCAAACTCACAAATGATTGCCAGTTGGTTTGGACATCACTCATTGAGATTCCATACTGGAAAGAGTCTTTTAAACTTAAAGTTGATTCAATTCAAATGTAAGTGAGTTACTAGTGTTCGCAAAGAGTTGAATCGAGCTATGAGCGAGATAAACTCTTCACAATGATTTAATTCAACTCGTTCACTCTTCTTACGCGTATCGCTACAGTGACATCTACGTGCCAAAAACACAACAATTTCATACCTGCTGCAAGCTTAAGCTCGTGACGAGCACCTGAGCCGACCGGTACTCCATACCGAGCCCGATCGGACCGAAGCCGTAGCAGATCAGCGACAGGATCATCACCACGATCTGCACCGTGTTGATCCAGTAGGTGAAGAACGGCCGATAGTCGTACCGCTCGTCGAGCAGGTTCGGCCGCAGCAGCTTCACCCGGTTGCGCACCGGCCGCAGCGAGTTGTCCAGCACACCGTCCAGGATGTGGGACGAGATGCGCTGTCCGTAGATTCCGCCAGCCGCACCGTGGCCAGCCTGCTCCTGCAGTACCGCTCCTTGCTGGCCCTGCTGACCGGCCTGAGCCGCTGCCGCCTGTTGCTGCTGCTGCTGTTGCTGTTGCTGCTGGTGGTGATGGTGCAGTTCCGCCGATTTGGTTCGCCACCCGTTAATGATCCCACTGCCCGTCGCCCGATCCCCGTCCGACACGAACAGCTGGCGGGAGTTGTCGTGCATCTGCTGCAGCTGCTGGCCGCCCGCCCGCTCCACCGGTCCGATCTGTGCCGTCGGTGTGTCGAAAAATGCTTCCCCGTCCTGCAGCGGAGCCAACCCGTCACAGTGCACCTCCGACCCGTCGGCCCCATCCGTCCCCGTCAGCTCAACGTGGGCCGGCGCAAAGCTACGCGACCACTGGTGCTGTGTGCGCAGCCGCCGCCGCGTAATGCTCTGCACCAGGAAGCGCAACCCGCTGCAAATGACCGCCGGTACGGAGGGTTTCCGCTCCGCCCGTATCAGATACACGTCCCCGCCCTGCCGGTCCTGGGCGGAGGCGTAGTGCGGGTTGGCACGCTGCCGCCTGCTCAGCTCCGTTTCCCGCTCGTCCTGGCTCTGGGCGGGCAGTATGTCGGGCCGGTCGGACGGTGGCAACGGTGCGCCCGGCTGATGCCCATGATGATGGTGATGGTGATGGTGGTGAGGATGGTGATGCGCCCCGCCCTCACCAGGATGACCCGGCCCAACCATGACCTCGCGCCCATCGTAATCGTCGCGCAGCGAGCCGAACCGGCGGCAGGCGAACCGCCGCTGCCGGTCCTCCCACTTGGTCCGCTCGTACTCCTCGTCCTGGATCGGCACGCCGAAGAATTTGGCCGTCTCGCGCCGCACGTACTCCTTGGCGCGCTGCTTGCACGACAGATTGCTCTGCGGGATGCGCAGCAGCTGCGCATTGCTGCTGCGCTGCAGCGTGGAAGCGGGCGAATCGTTCAGCGATCCGGCGGCGTGCTGCGGCGGTGGCGGTAGCACGTGCGCAGCCATGGCGTACGGTACGCAGGCCGGCGAGGACGACATCGGTTGCTGGGAGGACATCATGAGGGTCGGTGGTGGCGGTACGGCCGGTGCTGTCGGTTGTGGCGAGGGGACCGGTGCCGCCGGTTGGTGCTGCGACGCGTGTGGCTCCGCGGGGCTGGTCAGTTGCTGTGGCGGTGGTACGGATTGCTGTTGCTGCGAGGGTTGGCTGGCTGGTTGCGGCATTACGGGCGTGCCGGACGCACTAGACGCGGTCGGCGGCTGCAGGGAGGAAGCTGATGGTGGTGGTGGTGGTTGTTGCTGTGGTGCCACCGCTTGCTGCTGGTTTGCAGTGGGACCACCCGCCTGGGATGGGAGCGGTTGCTGTAGGGCGTACTGTTGCTGCATCAACAACGATCGGCTGCTGCTGGCACTGAGCAGACTTTCCATCGACGGTGGTTCGTTCCTCGCCGGGCCCGACTGGCCAAACTGATGCTTGGCCGCGTTCCGGGGGATCGTAGCGCCACCGTCCAGGGGGGACGCGCCTACCCCACCCTCCGTGTC
The DNA here is from genome assembly GCF_943734735.2 of Anopheles gambiae. Classification (NCBI taxonomy): domain Eukaryota; kingdom Metazoa; phylum Arthropoda; class Insecta; order Diptera; family Culicidae; genus Anopheles; species Anopheles gambiae. The sequence goes on along the minus strand of NC_064601.1, from coordinate 23,484,145 downwards.
GTACGTCTGGGAGTGTTGCGATTGTGCGATTGTGGCTTGAACTTGCGGTGGAAGGTGCTGCTGTTGCGCTTGCTGGCCATACTGTGCTGCAAGCAGATGGTGCTGGTGCTGTGCGTGGGGTGACGACACGATCCCACCGCCGGCCGCCGCTGGTGGCTGGGGTGAGGTGAGTGAGGCCGGGCTGGCCGGCACCGAGTGGCAGCCGCCCTCCGGCAGGCCCCCGTTCGGCTGCGGACTGATCGGTCCGGTCGTTTGCGTCGTCTGGTGGACGCCGGTCGTGCGCCGCAGTGTGCTGCAGTGCAGACAGGAGGCGCTGCCCCCGTTCGAGCCCGCGTTCGGCTCGCTCATCACGCTGACCGGAGTCGACACGCGGTAGCTAGCGGCCCGCGGCTGGTCCAAAAACTCGGCCGACGACGTGCGGGACATGCGGTAGCCGTTGCTGGTGCTGCTGCTGACGCTCAGGCCACCAACTCCACCGACGCTGGAGGATCCTTGCGAGTGGCGGCTGCTGCTGCGCGACACATGGCCCGCCCCGTGGGGCAGTGTTGAGGTGCTGTGCGCTGTTGGCGGTGGCGCTGCCCCATTAGTACTCCCCGGGCACTTGGGCGGTCGAACACGGGCTGGCGGTGTGCTGAGGCTGCCGCTGCCGTTGCTGCTGGCGGCCATCGGTGTGCTGCTGCTGCTGCTGGTGCCGTAATGGTGGTCGGGCGTTTCGAAACCCTTCGGCGGCGATATGGTGGTCGGTTCGGGGCCACTGCTGCTCCCCGCTCCGCTCTTGACGCGAAACCCGTACGGCAGTGTGCTGCTGGCGCCCGCGTACCCATACGGCTGCGAAGGAGTGGGGTGCGCGTTCGATGGGCCACCGGGACGATGGGAACCGGCCAGATGCAGCCCAGCGCCCTGCCCGAGCAGGGCGCTCATCATGAGGGCTTGCGTTTTGGCGTTCGTGGGGCCGGCGCCGGACAGCGGCGGATAGGGTGACTCCTGGGGCGGTGGCGTCGGCACGTACCGCTTGATCGGCGTGTGCACGTTCGAGCCGAGGTAGCCGTAGGTGTCGGCGCCGAGAAAGTGGGCCGGCGGCGGTACGTACCGGTCGCACTGCGGCGAAATGTCCCGATAGTTCTCCGTCAAGCTGTGCCGGTACCTGCAAACAGAGCGGGAGGGGTTTTGGGTGATGGAGGGAAAGAGACAGAAAATTGCATTAGTAGTGTGTGGGTGTGTGAGTGGGAACTATCGCTGGATGGTGGGCGGCTACATTAATGGTGTTGTGAGATATGAGTGTGTGTGTATAAGGTAAGATATCGATGGCGTACAATTTAACCTACTACTGCTAGAGCTTAACCCAACAAGATGATGGCGAATACACATCAAAACATAAATAAAAAGATACTCGGCCGTATCGGGGAGCTCGTTTGTTGAAGAACGTTCGTCACTCATGAGTGGACAGGGTTGTATCACTAGATTGGGCAGTACAAAACCTAGACGGGTTTCTAATTTTTGATCATAGAGGAGCTATGAAATGAGTGAAAATGAGCGTCGCGGCGAACGTTGCCGGGAACGAACGAGCTCCCCGATACGGCCGTTAATCAGGCTTGAAAGCCTGTTATAGGGCCGGCATATCCGCGTAGGACGTTACGTCAAATAGAAGAATAGAACATACATGATGTAAAAAAAGTGTAACAATTAATAGATTTTTGCTTCCATCCTCGCCAACCTTCACACTAATTAAAACATAAACGCAAAATCAATTTGAATTGGCAACATAACAAGTAGTGTATGTAATTTTAGTGACAGTTAGTTAATGTGGTAACTGGACCACAAGATTATCCCACTATTCCACTAAACAGATCCTCCCTAGAGTACAGAGAAACGGCTTCTAAACCAAATGAACAGACAGGAATTAAAGAGTGCTTAAACTACTCTATCTCATCCTGATCCTATCACAAACGCTAGTATTAGGACATGTTCTGGGCGAGGAAACCAGTCATAGAACCGATACTGAACCCATACCAGTCAAGGAATTGATTCTACTTTATGTCGTTCTAAAAACTACCGCATTTTAGTGTGCATTACGACCCCCTTTTAGGTCGAAAATTACCAAAATCAGATTAAGTGGGGTTGTTGTGCATGGGTAGTATTAAAAAAATTGTATTACACCTGAGAAATTATTCGTTAATATACAAAGATAGTCTTGTGAATGGGAATTGACAAAGAAAATACTGCAAACACTGATCATCCGGGGGGGTCGTTATACAACCTAAAATTCGGTATATCCTGATCTGTCACAATCATTGAACGGATCCCGAGCCTGTCTCTTTGTAGGACCTAAATACAATAACTACTCCCATCGAGTAACTGACTGCGTAACGATAGTGGAAGGTGTTTTTTTTTTTTTAATAAATCAGCCATACAAATTTAGCTATTGAAGTATCGAAAACAGCTCCAAATGTCATGCGAATTTCTCTCTACTAGAACTCGTTTGTAGAATTTTGTAAAGTGATTATGTGCAATATAATAGAAAAAAAACAAAGCTCCGTGGTGCAGCTGTTAACTCACAATACATAACAACATTCCCGTCCTGGGTTCAAGCCTCCCATGGACTTGACCAGTCTCCTCATTAGCAACGAGTAACTATATGGCTGCTATCTGCTATTCAACAGATCTCGAAAACCTGCATAGGCCGACATGTGACCGCGTAGGACGTATTACGCCAAATAGAAGAAGAAGTAACAAGTATCCGTTGCTACCCTTTTTAATTTCGCGCAACAACCGTAGTCGGTCTAGGTCTACCTTCACCATTACAAGGTTTTCCAGGGGTTCTCATAGTTGTGGGACACTTCAGTGAAGTGAACTTCATATGTTGCAAATTGAACTCTGTGTCACCGTTTCAGGCTCCTTAGAAATTCCTATTGGATTTGTCCAACAAGGGTTCTGTAGAGTCCAATTTTCATTTCAGTTCATTTCGTGTAAGAAAGAGTCAATACAGTGTCTCATAGCTATGAGAACTCCTGGAAAACCCTGCAATGGGTTAATTAATGGGAACTAGTTACTATTAGCTAATAAATGCATTCCATGTCCATGTCGAAGGCATGTACATGAAACAAATTACTCTTACTAGTTGCACTGACTAGTAACAGCTTACAACAGCTATTTATGTTATTTACTTCAACTCAATCTTAATCCTTTTAATATAACAAGTTTTGTTCGTTTAGTTTTTGAGTACTAGAATTCACACGTCTAGTTGGTTGAAAGTCTCATTTTTTCGCATTGTTCATGTCTTGTGTTCCGCCGGCTTCTTCGCCACTCCGCGGAAGACATCCTTGGGGGAAACCCCTTGCTTGCTGAATAAAGGATGCGCAGTTTGTACCAGTACTCTATTACCCGATCGCCCTACACCTGACATTCAGGTGCAGGCGACCAGACACAAAGAACCGGTACTCCAGCTAATCAGTTGCAGCTCCCGCACCACAAAACGGTCCCGTCCCTAGGCAACCCTTACGGCCAAATGGTCAGAGCACTTGGAATGGTACATAAATCGATTCGCGCCACCGCTTTTCGGAGAAGCAATTAATCCCAATAACATGCTCTCCTTGCCCCACTACCCCACCCCAATCAGCTAGTTGTGTGTGTGTGTGTGAGAGAGTGAGAGTGGGTGTTGGCCGCAGCATCACGTACCTGATGTTCGAGGGGCTCGCGGTACGGCGCTGGATCGTGCCGTAGTGCCGGCCACTGTCGGTGCCGTAATGATGGCCGCCGGCCGGCCCGGGCGCTGGCAGTCCCATCACGTAGTGGTCGTTGCTCGGTGCCGGCGACGGTGGCTGCAGGCAGGCCGTGCTGAGCGGATCGTCCAGCGCACCGAACCGGTCCGTGCTGCCGTGCCGATCGATCAGCAGCCCGCCGACACTGCCCCGGCCCAGTGTCGCGGTCTCTCCCCGCAGTGCATGTTGCTGCTGCTGCTGCTGCTGCTGCTGCGGATGCGACGGTTCGATGTAGCGCTGTGCCGAGTGCCCGCTGCCGATCGAGACGGTGTCGGCCATGTCGTGGTAATTGACTGCCGACGGTGGCAATGCCAACGTCGGCTGCTGCTGCTGCTGTGAGCCGTAGTGGTTGTGGCCGTACGATGCCCGCCGGCCGGAACTGGCCGAGCGGAGCGTCCCACTGGCCGCCGCACCAGCGTACCATGCTGCCAGTGTGTGTGGTTGGGAGGCGGGTTGGGATTGGTGCTGCTGTTGCTGCTGCTGCTGCTGCTGAAGCAACTTCGCATGATGCGATTGCTGCGATTGGTGTGCATGGTTACGATGGTGTGACGATGACTGTTGCTGCTGCTGCTGCTGCTGCTGCTGCTGGGCTTGTTGGTGATGGTGATGGGACAGCTCCTTGGCGAGCTGCGGGGGCAGATGATGGTGGATGCCGGCGGCGTGGCCGTACTCCGCACCGGTCTCCATCGGGTTGAGCTGGCCGCCCGCCGCGTCTACCGGCTCCCGCTATAGGGGCGTCGTACGGCGCGCCGCACTCGGTCTTTCCGCCGCCGTCGCCTTTCGCTGTTGTGGCATCGTGGTGCGTGGTTCCGCTCCCGTGCGACTCCTTCCACCTTGAAGGCCTTTTTCGCTCTCCCACTCCCACACACTCTCTATCTTTGTCTCCTTCTCCGCGGTTCTCGTGCGTGCTAACGCGTTCGACTTTACGCCCTATTCCCTTTAATGCGTTGGTTGCTCGTGCCTGCGTGTTTGCGTGCCTGTGTGTGTGTTTATGTTTCGCGTGTTAATTCACGGTTGAGAGCGTTTTCCACACCACACACTCACGCGCGCACTCGCTCACTCGGGCGGGTTGCTTCGACCAATTTGCTATAAGCTCGCTTTCGCCCTTTGTTCCGTGTACGAACGATACAGCCAACCTTCGGCTTGCCGTGTTCCTTCACTGAAATAAGGCGCTGCTGATGGAGAAAATCAATCCACCGATGGTGTAGCTGTGTGTGTGTGTATGCGTGTGTCCTCTAGACAACAGGGTGACCGAGGGTAACAACAGCTTTCTGGCGCTGCGCTAACAATCGACGGCTTTGATGTGCTGCCAGCTTCTCACCGTGGTTCAACGCGCACCATCATCCTTGCCGGCGCGAGCAGGCGTCGTCACTATGACAGCCCCGTTTCGTGTCAGCTAGAAGTTGTTGCAGCTATCGCACCAGCAAAGATGGAGGGCACCACATTCCTGCTAAACGTACACACACCCACACACTTGCTCCGTCAAACACTTTACCAGCAGCAAACACGACACCTGGGATAAAAATAAACTAACCATCAGTGAACGGGGAAAGCTGTCGTTCGCCTACTGCGTGCCGATGACGATACTGAGGGAAAACGATCAGCCCCGGTGCCGTTGGGTAAAGTCTCCAAAGGACAATTCATCACTCAACGCATATCAACATTCAACGAGTGTCCAGTTTCCAGGGGTTCCGGCGGGTTGTAGATAAAAATACATCTCTTTTTGTCGGGTCTGCCTCAACGCGGGGCAGAATCGGGCAGAAGAGCATTTAACTTCACTTTTGCTACAGCTGCTTCTACAGTCCTTCGCTGCTCTGCTCGCCATAAAGCGCTTTGTGTGTTTTAGTAAACATCAAAGCAGTCCTTGGAGCACTCGCACCGGTTTTGGGCCTCGGAACCACTGGACCCTGGGCTGTTTTGCAGTAATACACTGTATTTGCTTGCGTACTTTCCGCTCCCCACAACATAATTCTTTTACGACTTCAATTTCATCCCGCACGAGCCGATGCGGGCGTATCTGCTGGTGTTTTGGGGGGGGGTGAAGGAGAGGCAAAATCATACCTCAAACCTCATCATCACACACTGGTACGTAATTACAGAGCGCACATTCAAGTGAAACCCTACCATTCCCCATCTCCCCCAGTTGATGGGTTGATGTTTTTTTTTCTCTCTCTATTGTGTACTTTGATTTCGCTCCCCCTTTTCCTGTGTGTTTGTGTGAGCTTGTGTGTGTGTGTTTGTGTGAGCTTGTGTGTGTGTGTGTGTTATTCTATTCCTTAAAAGTCTCTCCTTCGACAGGCCGCAAACACGTACACAATTGAAAGCACACAACCACACAATCACACACAGCTGCATTCCGCTACATGACCATCATCGTCGCGCACTCACACACGCAAATGGACACAAACACACAGATACACATACAGAAGACCTTGCACGTGACACACATGAAATCTTTCACACTCACACAAGCGTAGCAGAAAGCACACTGAGACACACACACACACAGACACACACAGCGAAATACAGAGCGGATCCACTTGATTAATCCTTTATTCAGCGCCTGAAGTACGTCAGCCCCGAAGAAGGGAACAAAATGGAAGGCAAAGGCAAAATTATCCCCCCTCCCCCCCAACCCAAAAAAAAAGAAAAGAGAAGGGACTTTTTGAACCGTTGTTGTTGTTGTCGTTGCTGGTAGATTTTACTTTACACTCTCCCCCCCCCCCCCTCACCCTCTGCTAGCGCTTTTCGTTCCCACCCTGCGTGCGTTACTTCTAAATTACTTCAACTGCATAAGGGAGCGCACGGGCACGCGCGCGCGTCTCTGTGGCTGTGTGTGTGTATAATTGAACGCTGCTACTAACTTGAAAGGGACACGACGCGTGAGGTAGGGGGACCCTTCTTCCCAAGTAGGGTTACACACTTAAAAAAAAAAAACCCCATTCGAAAAGCGAATCACTGCTACACCACTATTGAATAATTGGCGAAATCTTGGCGGAGCGAAACAGAGGGAAGGGGGTTGGGTGGAAGGAAGGAAGGCTAGGCGCGGGCCAGGCGATACTGCTGTCAGCGAAAATCCCGGGGACGAAGGTATTTGCAATTTGATGATTAGAATCGATCCAAATGCTGATGACCTTATTCCACGGAAAATGCTACCACCATCAAAGTAGGCGCCTCTCTCCCTCCGAACGGGGTAGGGTCGAAAGGGAGAGGGGGCTTCCGGGAAGAAAGGCGAAGAACCTAAACAGCAGCAGCACCCCGAACGGGAAGCAACGAAGCAAAGGTTGGTGGTAAAATTTTCCAATGTGACGTCGTTTTTTGTCGGTTTTTTTTTGTATTCTTTCACCAACTTTAAAGCCGTTTTTTTAGATCAAAGTGAAGATTTTCTGCTCTGTGGTGTTGGGTTTGGCACAGCGGGTGTGTGTGTGTGTTTTTTCACTCTTCCCTTTTTTGGGCACGGGTGTGCCATTGTTTTGACCGTGGAACACACATACACACACACACATACAGGCACACAAACAGCCACAACACCGTCACGGGAGCCAATTTTAACACTGCACCTTCTGCACCTTCTCGGCATTTGGAGCTTCCCCCGCAGCCCAACTCACAGTCCGTTTGTTGAAAGGTGACGATGAAAGGGAAGGGGGTAGTGGAGAGAAAGAGAGAGAGAAAACACTTTACGCCCTGTATCCTTGGGGGCTCGAAGAGGATGGGGGTTAAATCCTTCACATTTTGGGCGTTTGAAAATCGTAGCCTTAAAATCATGAACACTGAAACTGGAAAAAAAATAACACAAACTCAACGAACTACCGGAACAGACTGATGGTGCACTTTTATTTATAAAGCCTTTTGCCGTTTTCTGCTTTCCGGGGCGCGTTTCGGGTGACGCTGGAAGAACTGGTCTGGGACGTCCCTGTACGGTCGCGCGTTCGTACCCGTGGCGCTATTCCGACTGCAAAGCCTTCAACGTCACTTGGTTTTTTCCCATGTTGCCTCTGCGAACACAACGAAACCGTTTTCACAAACACACACACACACACATACACCGATATATTTGCTGTACAAGGGTGGTGAGGGAAGGACGGGAATGGTTGCTGTCTTGGTTTCGCACAGTAGGCGAATGATGTGCGCTGTTGGGAATGCGCGAGCTCCAACATTTGCTTTCTCGCTCTCGTACGTACACAAACACACAGGTACGTTCCTTTCGTTGCTTCATAGCGTGTAGAGCACAGAAGCGTCTTTGTGTTGGTGGTGGCAGCTACCAGGCAGTACAGGATGGTGGAATGATGAGAAAAGCAGAACTCCATTTCCTTGGAACTACTTCATTCCTAATATTACCTTTTTTATTATTACTTTTAATTACTTTCAGCACTCCTACAACCGTGTTGTCTACAACAGGCAAAATTTACACCCTTTTGTTTATCTCGTTAATAGATTAGCAATTTAAAAAATAAGAAACATTAAAAAAAAATCTCATCAACTACTGGCATTTTTACAGTAATTCTTCCGTTCGCTCGAGCGAGTCTGTGTGCGCGAACAAAAACAAAACCATCTGTAACGGTTCGGGTGTGTTCTATTACAGCTTTCGTCAACACAACCACCCCCTGAACGAACCCACTCGCATACACACACACACACACACCCACTCATACAGTGAAGGGCTTCATCCCCTAGTAACAAGGATTTGCGCGTTTGGCCTATAAAATTTTGCCATCGCCCAACTGATCCGCACCAGGCACGCAGGAGAAAGGAACACCGAGGACGGGAAGGGACCACGTACCACACCAATACGCACGCACCAGCACCAGTAAACTCTCCCTTTTCAAAACGGGAAAACCAAGCCAAATTGTGCAAGTGTGCCGTACCAAAGTGGCCACACAAACGTTCGCCGTGGTATTGGTGTGCGCTGCTGCGGTGCAGCTGGGGCTGGGTGTGGATTGTTTTCGAAATATTTCCCCCAAGCCCCCCTCCCCTGTTCTATACCGCCTCCACCACACTCACTCGCTAACTTGCCAAGCTGGCTGTGAGAAAGCTTACCGGTGGCAAAAGCTTTTATGAATTTGGCGAGCTCTACCGTCGAAGCGTGCGATGGGTGCGCATGGTCGTTTTCTGACATGTGGCGATGGAGACGCCTAGTGTTGTTGGGATGTATGTGTGTGTGTGGTATCGGGGCTGTCATTTGACAGCTGTTTGTTTACGTTGTGAGTGTTGCTTTGACACTGAACAAGTCAATGTGCTTTTGGGAGCTTTCAATGAAGGTGATGTTAAAATGGCAGCTTTTTTGTATCAAAAGTTGAAAGCGATGCAAGTGTTGGGAGGAAATTTTTCACAATGTTTCAAATCGGTGGCCACAAGATGGAGTTATTTAAGGAGTTAGATTTGTGTTTGGTTCGAGCAATACGGGATGGCATTTGGTTTTGAATTAAACATTGTAAAGTTCTAAAATTTCTATGATTATTACAACCACAGCATCGTTGTCTGAAAATTATTTTTAATTTAATTGCATAAAATATACTGATACATGTATAATGTATTATCCATTAAATATTCTCATCCATTGCTTCTTCTTTTTCTTCTTCTTCTTTGGCACAACAATCGTTGTGGGTCAAGGCCTACCTGTGCCACTAGTGGGCTTGGCTTTCAGTGACTTATTGATTACCCATAGCAGGAAAGTCAGTCCTACTTATGGAGTCACGGTCCATTCGGTGGTTGAACCCATGACGAACATGCTGTTCAGTCGTACAAGTTGATGGCTGTACCACGAAGCTGATCCATTGCTTGGCTTCGAATATTTCTTGATTTATATGAGACTTAGTTTTGAAACTGTCTGCAAATTTAACAATAATCTATTAACACTAACCTACGCCACATACGTTCATCCGGTAGTTTATTCGATACAGCACCCGCAGCAGCAACCGTTAACGACACCAAAACCCCCTGCACAGCACAACGGAGGAAGCGCGAAACTTTAGCAATAATAACCACGACGCCAAGTGTAAATCAAATCGGAAAAGTTGGCAAATCGTAACCTTTGCGCCACATTACCGACGACAGTTTTCGCCGGCAGCGTGGGAGCAGGAGGTGAAAGTCGAAACGCTTCGACGATAATGGAACTATCCCGGGTCCGTCCTCCGCTCGGGTGGCAGGGAGACGTCCAATGCAATTTGAGCCCGGTACTGGCAGCTGTCCCCGCTTTTGTTTTCATCCCACTTCATCGCTCCATTTCGGTTTGCGATCTCCCCTTCGAACGGCTCCAGAGAGAGCAAAGTTTCCGCAGCCAGACGACGATCGGTGATATTGCCAATGCACTCGGCGGCTAATAGTTTCGAGTGCCACTGCGCCGGGTGAGGAACGTAATAGTGATAATAATAATAACGATATCAATCCTTCGGGTGAAATCGCACTGCCCGCGGGCAGCGAAAGCGGCAGAAGTTGCTTGCTATGGGAAGGGGGCGAAATTTCAGTTTTCCAACAAACTCGCTACGGAGCAAAAGATTTCATAAAGAAACTTTCACCAATATCTTAACGCCGGGGTCAGGTGGGTTTTGTGGGGGAGAGAAAGAGTTCAACTTCTGGTGCTGGTGACACAAAAACTTGCCCATAAGGTGGTTCGGTCGATTGGAGCTAGCAGCTCGAATTGTAATAGCGCTACGTTGCATTCGCTGCTTTAATTACCAACTAACACGCCTGGCCTGGGGGCAGCGTGGCTGGCTAGAACGCAGGGCTAGAACGAATGGTGGTCGAGGTTTAAATTTTATAACAACAGCCAAACTTTGTGCAAAATGCTGTCGTCGTCGTCGTCGTCGCAAATGGGGGAATGTCAATGACCACGGCTTGCGAACGGTTTTCTGAAGAGAACCTGAAGGAGACAGGCGATTTTGCACGAACACGAACGCGCAGGGTCTTCATTGAGGGGCAAATTTATAATCATTAGCATCCCCGGTAAGCAGATTTAGCCAGCCGTTGCAGGGAGGCGAAAAACAACTTGCCGAACATTTGCGAATCTGTGCGCTGCTCGGGCACCGGGCGGCTCGTATTTTATCAATTTAAACAGTTTCGCCCGGGATTAGGGTGCATTATCGTAGCGGCAAATGGGGATTACTCTCGTACCCGTACCGTTCAAGTGCAAGTACGTCCGGGGGTTTTCCTCTCCGGGGGATTCTGGGGGGCGGGTGGAATTGGTGTTGTACTTTAAAGCCTTCGATCGCCTTGTCGTTGTAGGTCTTCAACTCGTTCCAAAGGGCCACTCCACAGTTGGTGCGTATCGTCAAAATCGCGCGTAAAGGGACGGTTGCTGTTCGCACCCGCACCAAACCCGGGGCCGAACGGGGTGCGGACAGGGTGTATAAATATTTATCAATGGTCTTCGTCTAAGTCCAGCTGCGAAGGGTTAAATGAAGAAAGTTAGCGTTACCCTTTGCCTGGTACAGCACACGCTTACCGTACAGCGGCTCTCGGTTCGGCACCAGCACTGCAGAAGTGCTAAAGAGACAGGAGATTATCATCTTTGGACGTTCTTTCCTTTCGTTTCGGTGCTTGTTGCTTTGTTGGGACGATTTGTATCGCTCGTTTCGGTGTTACCGCTGTTGGTGCAAGCGTAACATAGGGAGTTACAGGGTATTTGGCGGGTGTCCAGTTGCCGGGCCGCTGGGTTGGTGATGGGAGTTTTACAGTGCTGCATGCAGATTAAGCCGGGTTTCAATGGTCCGATTTAGATGTTTAAGCCAAGCGAATGAAGGTTAAGAGCTGGCTGGATACTGCGGCGAAAGCCTTCATTGGAGTAGATGTAATGAGAGTGTTCCACGGTAACAGAAGGGTGGGTTTTGTCGTTTGCGCTTTTTTTGTAACATTGTTGGATTTGTTTCTTTCAACAAGCAATACATTGGGACAAAAAGGATAAGGGCAGTAGTGGGTCTATTTGGTTGTACTGCATACGATAAAGTCATTGTGTCTGAGGATGAAACAGAAAACATGATGACAGGTGACAGGCGATGGTGACAGTGCAAAGATCGAGTGTTTTTCCTGTACAAATTTAATAAAAGCATCCACAACTGGAGTGATATTGGAACTTTTAGAATCTTTTGGATGTAGATTTTTAAAGTATTAGATGTATCGATTGTTGGAATCTTTGACTTTTAGGCTGATATACTTCTGTACTCACCGACTGTGATCTTTCGATTCGTCGACGATTCAACGAATTGTTATTTGAATTTTGGACTCTTCAATTATTCTAATCTTTGTCTCTCTCTAACCATTATCTCTCTCTCTCTCTCTCTCTCTCTCTCTCTCTCTCCTTCTCTCTTGTTGACCTGCTCACGATAGAGCACGTCGATGTGACATGTCCCGGTCAACAATCATTCTCCATGATGCTCGGTCCCTGGCTGCAGCCTCCCATCCAAGCAGACACCCGATCTCCGTCAGGTCTCGCTTCACCTGGTCCAGCCATCGAGTTCGCTGTGCTCCCCTATGCCTTGTGCCGAATTGGGGATCGTTGTCGAATACCTTCTTGGTGGGGCATGAGGTGGGGCATTCTCATGACATGCCCCTGCCTTCGCCACCGTCAGGATGCTCGGTTCGCCGTACAGCTCAGCAAGCTCGTGGTTCATCGTTCTCCTCCACGCTCTATGCTCGAACACACCGCCAAAGATGGTTCGGAGGATGCGTCGCTCAAACCCGCCCAGAGCGTTTGCATCCTCCGCTCGGATGGCCCAGGACTCGTGTCCGTAGAGGACCACCGGGCGAATCAATGTGCGATATATCTCACATTTCGTGCGGGATAGAAGACTTCTGGATATCAGAAGTTGGTGCAGCCCATAGTATGCACGATTCTACTGAACAATTCGTCTCTGGATTACGTTGCTGATGTCGTTGTTCGAAGTATCGACCATCCCGAGATAGCAAAACTCCTTTACTACCTCGAGATTATCGCCGTCAACTAATACACTGTCTCCCAGTTGGGTGCTATCACGGAATGAGCCTCCGGCAAGCAGGTACTTCGTCTGCGTCGCATTGATTCTCAATCCAGCAAGTATTGGATTGAGTCGGCGTTTGAGTCGGCTGTACGCCTCACACACCTTCGCTGTTGTCCTGCCGATGATGTCGATGTCAATCACGAAGCCAAGAAATTGGAGAGACCGGTAGAGGATCGTGCCATGAATGTCGCGGTCTAGCTCCGCGCCCGTTCATGGCCGCGCCTCTAACAGCCGGATCAACTTTCCAGGGAAGTGGTACCGCTGCATGATGCTCCATAACTCCTACCGGTCCATGGTGTCGTAGGCCGCCTTGAAGTCGATGAACAGATGGTGCGTTGGGATCTGGCGCTCTCGGCACTTCTGGAGGGTCTGCCGTAGAGTGAGTGGTCTGTGGTGGATTTGCCTCCAGCAAACCCAGCTTGGTAGCTGCCGACAAAATTTGTAGCAAGGGGCGCAAGTCTGCAGAAGAGTATTCGGAGCAGGATCTTGTAGGCGGCATTCAGGACTGTGATGGCTCGGAAATTCGAGCAATCCAGCCTGTCGCCCTTTTTGTAGACTGTGTCAATAACTATAAGCTTGAATAACTATAAGAAAAAGCTTCCACTCCTCCGGTAGTTCCTCCTGCTCCCAGACTTTCACGATCAGCTGATGCATTTCGACGGTAAGACTCTCCGGCCGCATCTTAAAGAACCATTATATCCTTTAATTCTTCGACTCATTTCAATTATCCTTTCAATTTGTTTCCGATTCTAGATCTTTTCGATCCGTCATATCTTTGTCCAATCAACTGTTTTACCTTTTCATTTTTGATTATTACTCCTCTCATTCTATTCCCTCCTACTGTTATATTCTTCGATTTTCCTACTCTTTGATGCTATTTCTAAGTTACTGGTTTTATATAGATATTTATCTCTTTTTCAAATATGAAATTCAAATGTCTCTTCTCAAGCGTCTCAAGTCTTCACAAGCGTTTTTATAAAATATTTTAAATAAAATAATACCAAGTCAATTGTTAATATTTGCTGCATACTCCAGCAAACAGCGTAGATCCAATTCCCCGAAGTTGATTGACAACCGCTCAAAGGCTGCATTGAGCGCGAGCTCGAAATCAAATCGAGTAGCATGCCCAGGCTTCCAAAACACACGCTACAACAATTGAATTTTGTGCACCAATTCCCGCAGTGCACCTGCAAAATAGTTCCAAATTGAGCACTCGTTCGCAGAACTGTTATTGCCACCGAAAGAATGCGCACACTTTCATCGGTTGCACATTCCATCTTCAGTCGAATCATAACGAAGATTGAAATCGTGCACTCAAACCACCCGCTGGCTTCACGGATCTGCAACGGTTTGTATGTGTGTGTGTGTGAGTGTGCTTATGACACGGAAGAAATTGAATTGTCAATGGATTTGATATTTGTTGACCATTTCCAATCGCTTTTCGCGCATTTCGAAGCCGAAATGAAATGAAACGTCTAAGCGTGGCGCTGTGGTGCTATGTATCGGCTAAAAGAAGGTAGGAACTACAAAGTGTATGGTGTCTTGCATCCGGATTGTTTGCTGCAGGTGCTGCTCCTGTTGCTGCTACTGCTGTGTCTGTCTAACTTCACACCCCTTCCTGGGGGATGTCAATTTCGAAGATGAGCTTTCGGGCGAGATGTAGTGCAATTTCAAACCTTTGGAAAAAAACCTCCCCGAGCGGTTGGGTGTTATCTTCCATCAGTACAGCACGAGTGCAAGTTGGAAAGGTGTTAAAAAATTCACCTTCTGCACGGAGGCAAAGTGCAACGACGCGGGCAAAACAGTAACAGTGCAGAGCAAGAAAAGATGGCAAGCGAGGCAATGTGCGCGCAGAATCGAAGCGGAATCTTGTGTCGTACGTTTTTGGGTGGAAAACGGTTCTCTCTCCGTTGTGCTGCCCTGCCTTCCCATCCCCGAGGGTAACAGTGGTGGGAAGAGTGGATAGAATCGGTTTAGAAATAATATTCTACAAAATATTGCGGAAACGACCGCGGTGCGATCGTTCGCAGTTTCTGCCATGATCGGTAAGTTCGTTTGCTTGTACGATGTCAGTCGGAAAATTCGGTTTCTGGTAGCGATGGCAGCAGCGAGAGAGCGGGATAAATTGAGGAAGGGGAAAAGCATTTCACTGTTTGCCCTCAGCGTTTGCCATCAGCAGTTGCGTTGTGTGGCTGCCACTGCCACTGCCATCGCTGCTGCACGGTCCAGCAAAGCGTACGCCGGCAAATGACAAATAAGTAAAGCATTGCGGATGACAGTGGCAGTTTTCCGCTGATGCTGGCACTACCAGGCACTAGCCAAGTGACTGGGGTGTCCCGCGGTAGCACTACTTCCGGCCGTACTGCACACATTCGCCTTGAAATACGGTGTGATTTTTACGGCCAGGGAAAGACCCCGGCCAGGATGTGTGGCTTCCTATTTCTTAGCTTTTGAAATAGTAAGCGAGCGGAACGGACGGAACTTGGGTCCAACGGTGACACAGTCTTAGAGCTCTAGGGGGGGCCTTGCACTGCCCGGAAACAGCATTGGTTACAGTGTTCATATCATCACAAAGACTTGATGCTGTGCGGTTTGGGAGGTATTATTTGGAAGACGTTGAAGTAAAGCTTCGGCTCGCCTCGGTGGCATGTTGTCAAGCAAGTGTGCAGGGTGCACAAAAAAACCCTTTAATGCACTGTTGATTATGTTTTCAATTTTCGGAGCGAAAAATTTAATTTTAGATTGCACGAAAACGAACTTCTTTATGAGGCAGAAGTCTCATATTTATTGTTACTGAATATTATTATGATACGATAGAAGAAAAGTGTGGGTCATATTCAATGATTTAGAAAGCATGATCGATTTTTTTTATCGATTGAATATATTTTCTTGCACAAAAGCTGCTTGCAAAACACTCCAGGGATCAGCATCCATCGGTAACAGTGAACCAAGACGCATATTCTTCCGTTTTGTATGGTGCAACACTGTACTTATGGTGCAACACTGGTGATAGAACGAAGCGTTTCTCCATAATGTTCGATTTTTCCTCTTCTTTAGCTTTCAGTGCCTTGATTAAGCGGAAAATATCGTCCAGACGACTTGAAAATGCCTTTCGAAGGCAGCAATCGTCTTACAACGTCTTAACATGGAAGTTCTTCCATGCGCATTGCATAGTTTTAGGCGTTTTTTTTCCATTACAGGTGAATAGACAAAGTAAACCCAACTGGTTGGTGCATTCTAGTAGCTTTCTAAGACGTCTTTAACAATCATGATACCCCCAACCCCTTAGGGCTCTACGTAGATGACGCAAAACCCAGGAACAGACTGCAGTGGCACAATAAAGCACCCATTTTTCGTGCAAGCTTTCAATTTCAACCACACCACAGCATGACAAAGCGAAGAAAGGAGGCAACAATTTCGTTACCCGGGAAATAGATGGCACGGATGGTGCGATGGGTTAGGCACACACACACATACACACAATGTACAGACATCGACCTGCCATCGGACCGGTGCCGATGGTGGCTTTGGTCGATTTTGATGGAATTTTCGTGCCCTCGAGCGACCGGGCGGGAATGGTGGGAAATTGAAAGAAAGAAGCCTCGAAGAATCTTCACCCACCCAGACGGAATCGAATGTCACCCGGTTATAATGGGATATTCGATGAGTTGAGGCTGGGTTAGGTGCCGCCGGCCATTTGTGAGCTCCAACTGCCAGCCCGACGACGGTCGGCAAAAGGAGGCGCGAGGGATTGGTTGAAAATTGTGTTATATTTCATCCCTTTTTGTCTCTGGTGATGTCACGCCGACGGCAGGCACGTGCATTGTGTGATCAGCACCGAACGGCATCGTGGCAGTACTCCTTCGTCCAGCGGGACTGATATGGCTGCTGCTCGTGCTGCTTATTTTAATAAGTAATTGAAATCCCTGCCGGCAGTACGAGCTGCGCTGTGGCGAAGCGTGTGGCCCCTAGAAAAAAAGGGGCTTGCAACGGGGGGCAAAAGATCTAAGACTTGCAACAAGAAAAGACACGTTAATTGAATTCAGCGTCACCGTCGTAAATATCGATAATTGCGAGACCGGCCTGTGGCCGTGGAAATTTCATTAGGCCCCTTACGAGTTCACTGGGCACGAAGCTGCACGGCACCCGTGGACGGTTTCTAATTTTAAGCGCCTTCACTTTACCGCGCCACCACCACCGCATCCAGCCATAATGAGAGACAGGAAGCGTGCAAGCTGCGCCAGCTGTTGCTTCGGAAATTCATTTCGAGCCTTGCGGCGCCCGACCCGAACCCAATAAGAAGCTCTCAGCTGTCGCGCGACTGAACGGTTTCGCTTTCGGGTTTCGGAAGGTCTTTTAATGGTATCCGTAAACGTCGCTTTTAGGGGACTGGTCGCGTAAATGAGCTTCCTTCCCGGTGAGTTTTTTCTTCTTCTGTGTGTGTGTCGTCCAAAAGCGGGAAATGCGGGAGCCCTAATTAATTATACAACTTTTTGCCAATATTCTGCGTGCGTTTCATTTGTTGTTCCCCAAAGCCCGTGTTGATGGCGATAAATGGTTCTGGGGCGTGCAAAAAACGCGGCTTGCTTTTTCTCCCCCACTGGAAACAAAATGCTACCTTTTTGTCAGTACCTTGAATAGCATTGCGATTGCAAGCTTTAAGGGCAGCTTCCCGCAGCACAGATGATCGCTCGCATCCACTTACGCCATTCTGTGTGCCAATGCCAATGTTGGAAGATACAAACGGGGAAAGAAATCGCTTTCCGCTTCACTCGTCACAACTTTTCGGGGAAACGGAAGGCCACACACTAACGCACACTCACCAACTCCCCCCCCCCCCCACCCCCAATTCTTGATATTAATCCATCCGGAAGCACTCGGGTTGGCATCATAAATCAAACAACAGGCCACCAGCCAGCCAGTGCGCTACCACTTCCGAACCCATTAGTGTGCGCCACGGCTTCCGGCTTCCGGTCCCGCAGCACCACGCGTGCCGGCTTTTTGTTTCAGCCACTCGGAGAAAGTTCTGCTAAAGTTTTACGCTTCCAAATGTCATCATTTGTCTCGCCAACGCTGCAACCCCCTACCCCGCTCGCAAAAAGTTGATGATGCGGCACAGCGGAGCACGAGTGCCGGACGTTGCCGTTTTTCTTCTCGGGTCTCGGTTTTGCACACACACACACACACAGAGTTTCAGGTCGGATTTCTTCATTACAAAAAAGTGTGCTCACTCTGGAACACGCACAAACGAACTTGGTCCACAGCTTGGGTTACATCCGGGATGTGCTCGGAATTGGCAAACAGGAACAACCGGACGGAGGACTGGCTTCTTTTACTGGACCTCACGAATCCCTTTGAGCCCGATGGATGGAATTAGGGCGATGTAATGCTGGGTGGTCGTTGCTGGTTCGGTGCGACTGTACCGATACAGTTTTGATGGATGGAATTATGTCGTATCATTGGACGCTTTGTTGTGCGCGTGAATGGGGTTGAAGAGCCCTGTGAGTAAGTTTTGATTGATAATAATACAAACGGTGATTATGCGCAAACAAAGCTCGAATTGCTATTAGTGATGATATTTTATCGATTTGATATTGGCTTGCAAGTGTAATAAAAATTACTTTTCTTCTGCATCGTTTGCCTCGTGGAATAGCAATGAAAATGGTCAGATTGCCACTATGAGCTAAATGAGCCTTGAAGTATGCAAACCGCATAGCAAAAGTCACAACAATGGCTACTTATGGTTAACCAATAACTATGGAGACCACGTGGTTTCATCTCATTCTTGACATTCTCTTTGGCAAGATGGGCGATTTCTGTGGAATCTAAACGATTTGGTGCGACGATCACACGAAGTAGTCATTTTTCACCTGATCGAAGATTTTCTCAAACTCAATTAAAGTGCAAGACGATTGAAGAAATAAAAAAAAAAGATTGTTTATGGTGATGGATGTACTTTGATGTCTTTAGAAATGTACTAAGCGTTAAACATAGCATTATTGATATGAATTAATGCTCAGCTCTCAGCAACTACAGCTAACCGTTTCCCTTCCTCTAGTAATTTATGGACCTTGTATTGGAAGCATTTTTGCAGTGAAAATTACGTCAATCAAACGTAAAACATAACAATGATGTTACCTTTAGATTCCTTGCAGACATTAAATTAAAATAAGCTCGTGAGTCGTGAGGCTTTCACACACATTCATAATTTATTACTTCTTTATAGTGTCAAGTTGACTTCAACAAACTTTATTTGAGTCCTACGTCCTACGAACGTTTAAAGACAGTGGTAATTTAGTGTTAGCCAGTATGGTATATACCAGATATGTATTTTTAAACTCCTATAACACTACAACAGTAGTACTTTTTATTCCTACTCAATTGCATATTCTTTTATTATTTCAAACATTCGTTGCGTGAATGTCAATTGTAAAACATTGTTCAACAGACAGTGCAAAATGAAAAATTCAGCAGCGCAACAACTACGCTGTGATACGTCAAAAGAGCCCAAACGTGTTTCCATTCCTTTGAAGAACGGTTTCCATGCAAACAAATTCCACTTGCAACAGTGTATGCCCAGTTAGTCATTCCCACCCCCCCCCCCCTCTGAAACGCTGTGATATAAAGTAAAAAAAATAGAAGGAGAAAAAGCGAAAGAAACCAATAAGCCTCAAAACCATGTGCCACTGTCACTGGTCGGTTTAAATGTTGCGGGATAAGTATGATATATTCGTCCGCGGGAACGTGTCATTGCCCTGTCCAGCCTAGCTCGGCTGGTCGATCAAATTGTCCACACACCACACACACACACACACACACACAGACGTATACCGGGAATGGCCTCACGTAGGCGTTGGGCACAGTCACAGGATGCATGGTTTACCGACACCAAAGGGCCAGCGGGCTCAGGTGGGTGTATCGTTGGTGCGTAACGCGCTGCCGTGATTCAAAATCCGCTGACGCTACAGCTGCCATCTGTCAGGTGCCTCGGAACGCGGAGGCTTCGGTACGATCGATGGGTTTGATTGTGCGTTGGCGGCTCTGGTTTCGGGAGGAAGGTGTTTTTTTCCGCTGCTCCTGATGAGACTGGCTGAATGTTTATATCGTCATGGCCGTGGTGTGATCAGCTGGGACCGATGCCGTTCTGCTGATGGCAGCAGCCTAGAAGGTATGGTGATATAAATCCGTTCCATTGCCGGGTGCTGTGTCCGTTTTCACAGATCGATCATTTTTTTCCCGCTACCGTCCGGTGCGTTGCTGACAAACGCCGCACCGGATGACGTTTTGGGCCAAACTGTCATGTTTTATCATTACCATCGGTGGCTTTGATTGGGTTATTTATTTTTCAAGCACGCGTATGGTTGGTTGGTTGGCTGGTGGGCGTCGTGTTGATGCAGCAGTTTTTTTTTTGTACATGGAGACAGTTCTCAATACGAAGTGAATGGAAGCAGACGGAGCATACAGAGTGGTCTGATGAGTTTTGCAGACTGAAGCAAGAAGATTTTTTTCCATTCGTTTGCGAGCTACTTCAGTATGCTCTTTCATATCGTCCACGTAAGTCAATCGCTTTGATCTATAGTTAATCGCACTGCAGGACGTTGAATAAAAGCAGTTCGTTTCTTTTTTTTCTAATTCACTTTACTTATCAGGAAGCTGTCTAGGTGTCCTCCTTCTGAAACACAAATAATCCATGCACAGTTTACACAGTTCAACGGTTGATTTTACATTACCTGCAAGCTTATAAAAGCAATTTCTAATCCAATGGATGGAGGAGCTGTTTTCGATTGATGTCATTAATGCTTTTTGCAGCAAAAGCCGATCCAAATGCGGTAAATAATTTTGTACACATTAAGGGAAAGCTCACTGGTCTCCTCTGAAACGGGATTTCAGGTCAGCCCGAAATCGACGTGGTAATCTCGGAACGGCCGCAATACGGATGTAAGTGATGTATTATTCAAGCAGCAGGATCACTTTTTTCCTGCCTCACTCGCTCGGGCCTTGTGACGGTGGACGATTACGGTTACGGTGGTCCAGCGATGTTAGTTCTACGCTCACCGGCCTTGCATTTGGGGGGTAAATGCAAATGGTGTCTGGTGTTATTCTGTGTTCATAAATATGTTTTTACGATTGCGGCTCTCGGAGGAGTTTTTTGCGTTTCGACATTTTTCATGCTGTCCAAAGCGTGCAAAACGACCAGCAGCGGGACCAGGCCGGGGTGCTGTGAGGAAGAAAAGGAGAAACAAAAAAAAAAACAAAATCTGCTGGAACATTACCTAAATATGAACATAAAGTTTGATATAAAGTTTGCAAGTTTATGGTCACATGCTGGTGCTCGTGCTGCTGCTCCTGCTGCTAGCGCTACGAATGGGTGGCAGGATTTGGCAGTGTTCGTGTCAGGTAGGTTAGCACCATCGCTTTCGAGGCCGGCCAAAGTTGTGGGAATGTGTGGTGTGGTGTGTGAAATATGTATGTTACCGGTGTGTAGAAAACGCAAAAAAAAAAAAATGGCAGCAAAAGGGAGGAAAATCTGTCACGGCCACCCGGTCACACATATGCTGGGATGTGGTGGCAGAGCGGTGGCAGAGACGGCGATGAAGCCAAAGGCGAGGGTCACAGGATTCGGGCCACTCTGAAAATCCGACCCATGGGCCGGGTGCAACTTTCTCTCGCTCTCTAGCCTTTCCACCAATGCCAACCGAGGTAGTTTTGGTAGACCTCGAAAGCTTTTCCTGCCACCCCAAAAAGAAGGGAAAGGCAAGAGAAAAGTGGTCATAGTGGCAATCGTTACAAACGAGGGGTTGGTTGGGTTATTTTTCTCGTCGCACTGCCGCAGCTTAGCGCGGAGCCTGTGGGGTGGTTAGAAAGTGGCCGAGGTGTGCTGAGGTAAATTCTCATCATAATTTTTCTCCCGGGTTAAAATATTTATTATTTGCATCGTTTGTGTATGGCACAACTCCGTGTGTTTGGGTGTGTGAGCGTTTCATTCGACGCCACCCTCCTGCTGCTGCTTTGGCACGTTTCACAGGCACGAGTTCGAGTTTTACGGATTGGTTGCCAATAATTTTGCAGCGCTGGCGAGAAACAACACGCTCTCCAGGCGCGCTTACCTGGCAAGCATGAGGTTGCAAGCGTGTTCGGTGGCTTGTGCGCATCGGCCGGTAAACATGACCAATTGGCGTTTATTGGAATAATTTTGTAAGTCATATATTTCCGGGCATTCCGTACACCGGTTGCTGCTGTTACCGGTGGTTGAAAGGACGGTCCATATTAGTTTGTTGATAACGCCGAAACGGGTCGGCTTATTGGAATGGATGGAAGGAATAATGCTGAAAAAATGTTAATCAATTGTATTGGACGGGATCTTTGCAAAGCGTGTAATGAAAATTTAATCATGTTAGGGTAGGCAGCATTTCTTGCCTAAATTGTATTTATAATAATTTCGTTCAATTAATTTGACACAATTTTAGTAAAACAAAAGGTAGATCAAGTGTTGTGTTGAGCTTGAAAGGGTGCAAAATGATTGCTTTGATTTTATTTTGAATTATAAAAAACCAGTTATGAAAAGAGTATTAACAAAAGACATTGCAGGGTTTTTGGGAAGTCAATTCCTTGACAGTCCACGAAGGTGGATTAAGGAGATCAGGTGGTGGACAGATACAGAGCATTTGGACCATTCGTCACTTGCAATACAGGGTTTCCCACGATTTTTTGATCGTATCCCATAGATTTTTGGTTCCTTCCCATAATTTATTGGTATTTTCCGATTGGATTACAATACAATTGGACCAAAAAATCGTGGAAACGCACCACAAACATATGGGAACCCACCAAAAATTGATGGGAACCTTATTGGTTCGTGGGAAACCCTGTGAGGTCTCCGGGGTTCAAACCATTATTTATGTTTTTTTACTTGTTTATGGATTTGATCTACAACTTTGTGTTAAATAAAACTATTTTTTCAACGTATTTTGGGCTTTGAAGACTCTCATTTAACATTAAAATATATATTGAACATATGTATTGCATTATACAAAAAGAAAGTTGTAAAGCTCACTATGTTTGCGACTATATAACGATAATTATATGTAAATCTTTCATATTATTCCTCAATATTACTTCCTTATCTACCAGACATATAGATGATTTGAGTGAGCTTAGTACACTGATAGTATTTCAGAGGTTTCAATCCTCTTCAAAGTCAGTAGAAAGTTATATGACTTTTTTATCAATTTTGCCCTTATCAGTGAGTTAGATAAGAACTTACGGTTAATCTCATGGCGTGCAGATCGGTTTGATTGTGTATTCAGCTTAATAGTAAATGTAAATGGCTATAACCCTATATTTCTATACAAAAATAAACCCCATTCCCCTAATGCCAATTGCATTCCAGTACAAGAAAGCACGCTGTACCACCATTTATCATGCGCTTGCGGGGAAAGCATCCTATTGCTTCAGGAGCGTTATTACATTGCTAACCATAATTCTACACAGCAACAAACAAAGCAGAGAGCATAACAACAACAACCGTTCAGCTACACCTGCAATGCAATAAAACGGTTTGCACGTAGCAATAATCTCGCACCACCACGTCATGAACATGCACAATCGACCAGTTGCAAAATGAGGAAACCCATTAAGAGTCTGTATGGAATGCGTGTGTGTGTGTGTGTGTGTGTGTGGGGGGGGGGGGGGGGGGAGCGTGCGTCTAGAGGAGATTGAAGTTATATTGCGTCTACACCCCTGAGCATGTTTGTGACTGCTGAGCCGCCGGGTTATACCGATTTTTTCCTGCCTCCCTCTGCCCAGCTATTTCCAAACGTTTGTACATAAAAGCTGGCACCAAAACAGCGTAGGTAAAACGTAAGACGGCACTCTGGCAGTTGGTGTTGTTGTTTTTCCCGAGCCAAAAATCATCCTTACACGACACGGCTGTATCTTTGGTAGCGTCTTTGAAGCGGCCGTCGCTATATTCTCACGTACGTAGATCGCTCCCCAGAAAGCAAAAGCAATGGAGGATATTGTTCCCAGTTTTTTGGTCCATCCTTTCCGGGCTGCCTTTGCGTACGATGCGAGCATATATTTAATGGAAAAAACGTGTCAGTTTTTGGCGTTCGGATTTATGCGCCACCGTGCGGAAAGCCAAGCCCGAGCTCGCAACAGTAAGTTGGAAGATTGAAAGGGGATTGTTAGTGTATGTGTGCGTGTGTGTGTATGTTTGGTCTAAGTCGAACAATAAATCAAGGTGCCAATAAATTATAAATTTCCACCCAACTGCACACTGCGTGTGCGTGCTGGCTCAACAACCGGACCCAACCCGCGGGCGGGAGCCGCAAATAGTTTCTCCTTTCCACCAACGGTCATCCTTCATTTGTTTCGGTGCAATTGACAGAGAACAGAAGAAAACAAAAAAGAAACCCAAATCACTATTACAGATGAACTGGGCACAAATCCGGTGCAAATCCGGGCCGGCAATGGCAACCGGACCGAAATATGGATACATATTTATTGATTTCCGTACCGCTATTTTCCCGCTCAACATGGCGTAACGGGAAAATGGTAAGATAATGTTGCGACCATTTTACGTGCCCGGCAGTAAATGACAAAACAATAAAACACACTCCATAGCAAATGGCTGTGACGGGAAGGGAAGACGGGAAGAAAAGGGAACAGGAAAATCATATTTTCCTCCTCAACAGATTGTTGTGGTTTCGAGCTATCCTCTCTCTCTCTCTCTCTCTCTCTCTCTCTCTCTCTCTCTCTTTCTCTCTTTTCACTTCCTCTCTAATGCAGCTAGTGCAGAGAGATTTTGAAGAATTGGTGCCGTGACCAGGATTATCGGTTCGGTACGAATTCCCTTCAACGCGGGCGCAGTGCTACCGTAAAGCTGCTTTGCAAAGATTTATT
Source organism: Anopheles gambiae (assembly GCF_943734735.2). NCBI lineage: Eukaryota > Metazoa > Arthropoda > Insecta > Diptera > Culicidae > Anopheles > Anopheles gambiae. Next base: position 23,459,511 of record NC_064601.1, on the reverse strand, counting down.
GCAACCACCATTAAGTCACTTTTCTCCCCCCCCCGTGCTCGTAAATCGGGTTTCATCGTTGGAATAAAATATTGCAAATAACTCGTTAACTCACCGGGCCCGGCTGGCTGACGACCATCATGGAGGGTGCGGGTGGTGACTGTCGATAGAGCGTGATCGAGAAAGCATTTCATTTCAATTCCGACTAATGGCAAACTAATTCCCTTTTCTCGCTCGTTTTTTTTTGTTTTGTTTTGTGAAAACGTTTTGTTTGAGACACTTTTCCACCCGTTCGAAACTAATTTGCGCAAGCGAATGGTGAAAGTTTTTGTACGGCAAGTTGTGAAACCCAATTTTCTATATAATTAATTAAAGAAAAACAACAGCAACCTTTTATCTTACTTAGGGCAGTGGTACGGGCAGGGAGAGTGGGGCTGGAAAATAAGCACAAACTCACGAATGCTCGATTGCGCGCCCCTAACCGCTTCATTAAGTTTTTTTGTTTTGTTGTTGCTGCAGGAAAATTAGTTCACTCTTCGAGAGCACAGCGAAAGGAGGGAACGGATTTGGCTTTCAATTGTCAATTGTCTCATTGTGTCTGCAGTGAATGGTGTGTGTGTGTGTGTGTGTGTGTGTGTTTGTGTGTGTTCGATGGAAAGTTTTCAGCGCCCGATTTGTGCGGCTAGACACTCTCATCGGGGGGAAAACTTCTTATCTGTGCGCCCGTGAAGCAATTTGTTTTGTCTCGTCTCGCAAAACGACTCACTGCAAACGGTGGTGTAGTGGAAGGAATGGAAGTGAAGGGGAGCGGGGGGGGGGGGGCACACTTTTAATCAAGCAAACCGAAAACCTAAGCGGGGGACAGGGCAGGGCAGAAGGCATCCTTAAGCGCTTAAGTGTGCAGGGCTGTTAGTGTAGTGGCAAGGCAAAAGTTGATCGTTATTTTCCTCTTTGTGGTTCGTGTTTTGTTGTGTGTTTTCAATTTTTCTGAGCTGCGGCTGCACTTTATCTGATCGTTTTCTTTGCTTATAATGATTTTCGTGTCTCGCTCCCTGTGTGTGTGTGTGTGTGTGTGTGTGTGTGTGTGATTCACCAATAATTCATTTCTTTGCTGGATGGGTTCCAACTGCTTTCCCGAGCTGCTTTGTCCAAGTGAAAATGTAATAATGAATCCTGTTAACCGGCTGGCTCATCTTTGCATCCCAATCGTTGCAGCACTCTCTCTCTCTCTCTCAGCAGGATGAATAATGCATCACGATTCAATTAGGCAAATGTGCTGCCAATGCACGCTGTGTTTGGGTAAATGTCCGTTAGTGGTGGAATGTTGTGGTGAGATAAATATATACAAATTTTTCCCCCGACAAGCGTTAACTTCGGCCAACTTCGCATTGATCGTTACTGCTAAATGCGGCCCGACACACCGTATCGGGTTTCGCATGGGTTGGGTTCCTTTCGACGAGTCAAGAGGGACGTAAACGAGATTAGAACCGTTGCATGCACCACCAGGCACAACGTCCACCAAAGTAAAAAAAAGGGCTACAGGCAAAGAAACAATCCAATTTGAATATTTCTAACTCGTTCAGCCCCATTTTGGCCGGCACGCTACAGTACGCCAATACGGCGGAAAAGGATGCACTCAACCGCTTAGCAATAAAACTGGGCTACTGAAGTGAAGTTCGCAAAACAAATCCTTCTACTGACCGGTGGAATAGGACGTCCCCTCGCCCGTCCGGCTTTCCCATTTTAAGCTCAAGCTAAAAGCACGGTCCGGCCACTATGTGTGAAAAGTAATTTCGATAATGATGCTTACGTTTGGATGCGAGAATGGATACGATGTTCTTCCGGAGTGGTTGGCCAGTGAAATTGGTTTAACATTAAAGGCAAAAACAAACACACACACACACACATGCCCACCAAACTCCCTTGAGGATCAACTCAACGCCGAGTTGACTACCTATTCGCCCCTCTAATAACGAGATTTCCGAATCGTATTTAGTGAAAAGCTTTCGAAATTTCACACTCCACTGAAGTTGATGGTGAAGCAGTTTTCCACATTTGCACGTATATTCTAAGCATGTTAAGCATCTCTTCTTTCCCCTACGGTGGTGTAACGCTATTTAACTGTAGGGACCATTTGGAAACGTTACCTCAGTAAGCCAATTTGCTTATTATCGGTTACTTTTGGTCGTGCGGGCTGTATTCGTTTGGGAATTTCCGCTCAAACGACCTGAGGTTAAAATAGTTCGTTATTTGCTTTAAAAAAAAACTATTCGAATCCCTTACTCTGCATACTTTAAAGGCCATTTCGTTGGTATACATTCTCACACAAGTTTTGCGTTCTTTTGCATTTAAAGCGAAACGCTACTTATCACCACCAGATAAGACGGGTGCTTAGCGCGAGTGAATTTTCGTACTTTGCTCCCCATAATCCATCACACACGCGGCATCGAGCTACTCCGGTCCGGAACATTGAACCGTTTCAGCTAAAGCCACTTACCCAGTTACAGTCATCGTAATCGGTTCCCCGTTGCTCCGGCTCGCGGTGTGTCGAATGGTCGACGAAACTCCTCCGCATGTGCACGGAGCATTTATGAAAATTGAATTTAAATTAGATCAGAGCGCCCGGGCAGGCAGAGTGCCGGGCAGGTGAACCAGGCGCCTGGAAGTAGGCAACCTGCCAGCTTTCTTTGATCGGTGGGAAAAAGGATTTTTTCGCCGCGCTTCGCCCTGCTGGCTGCTGCTCTAGGAGCTTATTCATAAGCAGCTCCATCTTTACCTGACCGGGACCGGGGCGAATGATGGAAAGTAGTGAGAATCAGTCATTCCCCTTCAACGCTCTTCCCCCTCCCAAAAGTGGTTTCCCGGTTCTGTCGGTCTTGAGATGGATGGGGGGTTTTCGTTTCTGATTTGAATTCAGCATTCTACCGTCTGGTGGTGGTGGTGGTGCGAGTTCACAAAGCCTCGACTATCCCCGGTGTGTGTGTGTGTGTGTGTGTGTGTGTGTGTGTGTGCGTGTTAAGTACACTCTCTTGCACACACGGTGGGAAAGATCTTGAGCGATCACCGGGCCCCACCATATCCTTGCTTTTCGTCCCCGTCCACTACACGTGTTCATATGCTTGGGATTCGTCTTTATGGGCGGCCGGGATTGACTTCCCGCTGCCTCAACGGGAACACGCCTGAGCGACTACAGTAATTCCTTGCATAAACAGATTTTGCACTTTAGTCCTGTATTTTCTCATACCCTGTTTTTTGCCTACACACCCTGAGAGCACATTCTTTCACAGAGTGAATGTAAATTCTTGCCTGTAATAAAACGTACAAAAATGTGCTAACGTTCGGTATGGTGAAGATAGCGAGGGCCATGGATCGGATGAATACGGTTTTATGGGTGAGGTTTAACAAAAGCAAAAGAAGAAAAAAAGGTAGAAAGTAAAAGAAAGAGAGCTCTGAGTGGATGGGTGGAAGAGTTATGGGAAAGTTTATCCATCCACCACCGACCGTTTTGGAGGATGTTATGTAAATGGGGCAGGGCGGGCGATAAGCGAGAAGAAATTAAGACCTTCATGTACTCTTCCGGAAGAGTGGAGTCATTAATGGGTACAAAAAGAAGAGAAACACACTCGTGTTCAAGATTTCTTGGTTTGTACGCATTCTATGGTTGACTACACGTCCGCAAAGCATTCGACTGTTCACAGTGCTTTAGCAGTACGAGCTCAATCAAACCATTTTCACCTCCCGAATGCGATTACCAATATCAACATTCAACTGCCGCATTTCAAGTCACACATTCAACAACACACTTTTTCCCGTCGCACACATGCACACACACACACACACACAGTGCAGAGGCGTTCCTGCCGCTTTCTTTGAATACCGATCACTTCGAAGGGGCAAAAACACGAACCGCGGGGAGAAAAAAGCCCAACGAGCCTCACACGATGCCTAACAGACGTTGGCCGTAATTCCCGGGCAGCAGTACAAACCCCACGGCACATGTATGTGCCCGTGCGCAATAGATCATACGAAACATGCACAACGGACATGGTCGAAAGAAGAGGACCAACAACAAAAAAAAGAGAGAAGGAAATGCTGCTAAATAGAGCGACACAGTCGAGGGAGGCCGTTCCACCACGACGTGTGGTGCAAAACACACACACTACGGCACTCCTTCCTGAAACGGGGGACTACGATGACTATTTTGACGCTGCTGCTGTGAGTATTTTGCATCCACATCCGGGTTGTGTGCGTTTGTGTGTGCTGATGGCAAATTGAAAACGGGGCAACAAAACAGCATCGCCCAAAATAAAAAAAAAACAAGCATTTTCTCCAGCGTTTGAACGCGGGATGGCAACGGAACGTGGCGTGGAGGACGACAAAAGGGCTACATTCCAGCAGCAGTAGCAGCAGCAGCAGCAGCAGATTTCCTTGTTATTGAATCAGAACACAAACTGCTCGGTAAACAGACAAACGATCGAGTGTGCAAGTTGCTGCCGGGTTTGTGCTGCCGTGTGTTTCTTTGCAACTCCCTACTGCAGATACACACACAAACACATGGTGGGTCACGGTAGGGGGGGCCGGACCACTGTTGCTGAGGCTCGGGCACACACAATAAAGGCACACACCCCGGGATGGATGAGCTTTTTTGCCTTCGGTCGGGTTGGAAAGACAGCAATTCCCGCTCACCCGCCGTGTGACTCGTGACTTGCCCCAGAAGCCTTAGCGGGTGGCCCTCTACAAAAAGGGCAAAACTTTGGACCGTCCTTCCACTTGCGCCTATTGCCAGCCCGGACCAGGTCCACCGATTTTAGGTCCATAGATCTTGGAAACACCACGCCGACATGTGAAGATATGAATTCTGTACGCCACACCGAACAACACCGAGCAAACAAACTGAATCGGTGCACATAAGAACGTACTCTGTACTCGCTCACGTACTGCAGAGAGTTTGCTGGAAGAAGGCAGTGGCAAATAAAAAACAGTTGTAGTAGTCAGTCAGGGCTTTTCTTTGGTGAATAGATTGACGCAGGAAAAAAAGTAAACACCCAAACCGGGCCTGTCGGCAGTCAAAAGTGACATTGCGCGGAGGCCCCTTCGGCGTGTGGGGAACGTTCCGTGCAGGAACATGTGAATTACCGTGCAGATCCGTGTGTTTTCCAGCAGCAGCACAGCCCGCAGAGTTGTAGCAGGGAGAAAAAAAATGTATTTTAAGTAAAATAAAGCGACCATATTAGATTTGCCTACGCCTACGATGCCGGTGATGGTGGTGGAGGTGGTGGCGATTGTTGGGACACGTGATCCGTCGTAATGGTTCAGTTCTGTTGGCGCGTGTGAACATTCTTTCATGTGCTCTGTAACGTTTCGCCTGAAAAATGAGCAACGAATGAAAGGATGCTTGGAGCCGGTTGGTTTCGTCACACCCAGCAAATAGCAAAAAAGCCTGAATTAGAGCAAAATTCCAAAGAACTTTAATTAAAATTAAAAAAAAAATCTCGAAACGTGTACTAAAAGCATCTGTCATAGAGCGAAGTGGAGCGACGATAGGTTTATAATACCCTGTCGGAAGATGGGACTTCACTCTCGCTGTTTCTGTTGATATTTTAAGGAGAAAAAGAACGAAGAATAATTCATCAACAAACCTCTTATACTACACTGCATGGTAGCTTTTTGCAACAGCATGTTGAATAGACAGAGCAGACCCTTCTCATTCATGCGTAGTACTACACTACTACCTACTAACTTCGTTTCAGCAGTCAGTAACCATCCCCGCGGAACAACGCAATCTTTCTGGCGCTTTGTTTTTGCATCGTGACATATATTCAGCAAAAAAAAAAAAATGTTTGAAAATCATATTTGAGACTTTTACCAAACACGGAAAAATAATGTATAAGCTCATGCTATTCCGTTCCCTCTGTGTGTACGCTATGCGCGCTATGGGAAAAAATGCGTCTATTATCAGGGGATCAAGCACCTGGCGGGCAGGGATCAGTCTCGCCCCCCAAAACGGGAAGTTTGGTGAATAATTTATCTACTTTTATTAAATTTTGCTCAACTCAAATTTATGGTCGGTTTATTCAGTTCTACTCCATCACTTGGTTGGTTTCAGGGGAGGTTGAGTGGAAACCGAGAAAAAAAAAACACTCACTTCCTTCACATTCATATCAACACACACACACACACACAAAGCCAGCGACCGCTCTAGGGAGATCAGCAGCATTTCAGCAGATGCTTTGTTTTCCAAAGGGTTGCGCAAGTAAAAGGGAAGATTTTTGCTCGCCATCTTCCTTCCATCTAGCAGGCTGTGTACGTAAACGGCGCGCACGTGAGTGTTTGTTTGCTTTGCGCATTGACTTTTGAGCGCTCATCGCCACGTAGCCACGGTTGCTGCGTACCGGTGCAGCAGAATGCAGCTGAGCTGTTGTTTTTTTTTTTTTTTTGGTGCCTTTCCCACTGCTTTGAATGCATCGCTTTGCTGCTACGAAACTGCAACCTTCACTTTTCGGGCACTTCGGGCACTTGATTGTGGCGTGTGTATGTGTGTTTGAGCTCAGATCACCACCATCCTCCCGGGGGAACAATACGTGACGATGGTGGCAGGTTTGGAGTGCGCACTCCTTGGCCTTCCAGCTGCTAATGGATCTATTGTTGATGGTTCGCTGTCATCGATGGACTTCGGTCGGTCGGTCGGTCGGTCGGTGAGATTGCACTCCTGCACCGATGGGTATTGTTGGTAGAAAACAGACAACAACAACAACAACAGCACCACTATCAAAATGGTGGGGCGAAAAGTCAGAAATGGAATGGGTGGAACCGTTCGTTCCACGTATAAGGATGTGATTCTTCAAACAAAAAAGCGGCGTTTTGATTGCAAAGAGATAAAAAACTCTTCACTTTCTCACATTTTGCACCAAAAAAAAAAAAAAAAAAAGAACCCGCCCCATAACAGCAACCTTATGCAAACGTGGTCGAAAAAAAGGACGTGGTGTGAAGCTCTTCTATCTGCAGGTTTGCTGCCTGCCACAGCACAGAAGCACTCAAACAGACGACGTAATCAAATCACACAATCGCCATAGGGTCGTGCCGAATCAATCTTCCACCCGGGGAGTCGGTTACGGTCGGCTTCCGTGTTGCGATGCCACAAAAGGGACGGGGAAACCCTGACCGGGAGGGGGGGGGGGGGAGGGGATAAATGCCAAAGACCGGATTTGGCGGGTGATGGGAAATGGAAAATCGGATCTTAATAGAGTTTCCTTTCTTCTTTGCAAGAGACAGAGAGTGAGAGAGAGAGAATGCAGAGGGGTACGCCTTGCTTTTTGATGGCAGCAGCAGCAGCACCAGACGTTTCGCTGACAATGGCCAGAAAAGTGCATAGATGAAGGAAAAAAAGGAAGCAGATAAGAAAGAGAGAATCTAAATGAACCGGCACGCAAACGCAACAAGCGGATTCAGGCCGACCATCACTCGGCTGTAGACAGGGTGGATCAATGTTATTGCTTGCTGTGCGATAATCCGGTTAAGATTGCAAACTGGAGTTACTAATTGGAAGGGCGTGACTGGTAGTCTGCTTTGACAGTAGCTTTTCTAACTAGATTTACAACGATTCCTATTATTTGTAAGAGGAATTTGATAAAATATTGAGGAAAATGTACTGCAAATCATCAACCGAAAAACCAAACTACCCTGTACGGTGCAGGGTAGCAATCAAACCGATCGATTACTACCAGTCTGACACATTTAAGTTTTCCGCCAGCGTCTTGCGAGCTGCCATCGCGCTCTTGCGGACAAAAATGGGGAATATCTGAAGGATCTTTGCCAACATTCACACGCCGTGTTTGATGCTTTGATGCTAGCAAAGCATTCGGGGGAGGGAAAATGTGTCTGCCTCTGTGTGTGTGTTAGTGATTGTGATTGTGTGCCAAATGCAATGGCCGATTGCATCCGGTTCGAACCGTGTCGTACCACCATCAGGACAATCAGAATCTATTAAATGGAAGCAACGGTTTTTTTGTTGGTAGTTGAAGGATAAAGATCTAAAGTTCGTTATGGGGGAGGATACACATGCTTAAATATTCTCTTTTATCGCTTTTTTTACTGTCGACTTGTCATGTTCCTTTTACTCTCTCTCCATCATCTAAGAGCAATATTTGATGCCTCAATGGAAGGGAGCGGGGATACACACTCACAGGAATGGAGCATTATTTCCTGTTTGGCTAAAAGATGCAATTACTGTCTTACCATCTCCTCTGTGCTCTGTCGTGTCTGCAGATATTTTCTGTTAAACATGACCGGCAATTCAACCAGTGAGTTGTTCAGCTCAACCAAAAAACCGAACAGTTTGACCCAGTTTCGGCGGGAATGTACGCGTTCTCCTGTACGCAAGTTCACCTTTGCTTTTGTGTAACATTCCTTTTCCATTACAAGACAACGCGGGAAGCTGTCACGCCTCAAGCTGGTGGGGTGAAAAGGACGAGCCCAACCAACGCGTTCAGAGAAAGTCAGTCCATTAGATTGTCATTTTATCCGTCCGGGGAAGTGTTGGAACATTTCATCTCAACTTTCTGTGTCCTGGTCGTTTGTGCAATTGTTTCACTTCGGCTACGGATGGCACTGTGCAGACGGTGTTGGAAGTGGTTGACTTTTTTTTTTATCATTTTCAATTTACGCGACTGACCCGGAAGTGGATTGAATCATGTGGCACTTGGACGCGCGCGCGGCAGTACAGTAATGACCAATGTTTTCCCAGTAGCTAAGTGGTGCTCCGCCGTGTATCTTTCGCCTGCTCGCCTGGTGTTGCGGTGTGACGAGCACATCCCTGAGGGTGTTTTCTTTGGCACACTACGGGCTTGGACGCAAGACATCATGCCGCTGTAGGTACCGGTGATGGACCTTCCCTAAGGGGGAAAGGCTATACAAAGCTTCTGCTACTGGGGTTTGGTAAAGATAAGGACCAAACGAGACAGGCCATTTCTTATTTTCTGTTGCGTTTGGTACAATGTTGTTGTAATGTAATGTTAGGAGTTTGCCCGACAATTTTCCCAAACAAAGCGAGAACAGTATCATTGACTGTAATCGTAAATGAAAAGCGAATTGGACAGGGAAATCTACTGGGAAGATCCCATATTGCTCGTTACTCTCCTTCTCTCTCTCTCTCTTTCTCTCTCGCTGAGGGAAGAATCGTAATGGAATGCTTGCAGTATATAGGATTTTTTCAGTTGCTCACTTTCCCCCCCGGCATTTTTAATGACCGTTCAACATTGATGTCCCTGCCCTCGGAGCGCTGGAAAATGGAGCAGCACAAGTCCCATGAACGATTAACATATTAAATCCAATTAAACGTCCGTTACTGATTGCGGGAACGTTCACCATATGACACCGGAAGTGCTTAAACTTTACCATAACCCAGCTGAGCACATCTAGGGTCGTTTGCGTCGAAACTAGTTGCCACGATCCATCTATCTCGCTCACTCTCTGTCTCTCGTTTTCTCTCTCCCTCACGCTGTCTCATACTCTGGGGAAGGAGCTCGAGAAGATGTCGTGAGAATCTAATTCCAATACAGCACCGTGTGTGTGTGTGTGTGTGTGTGTATGTGACTCTGCGTGTGATTCAGGTGATGATTTGAGAAGGGTCAAATTGAATTTGCCGCCCCAGTTCCAGTAAGCATTAGCAACTCCACCACACCGACCCTCAACCAAGGAGCATCAACCATCACTAGGGGTGGGTTAAAAAGGGGTTCGTTAATTAAACTACTGATAGCGTCACGAATGGAAGGAAGGTTTGGGACATCCCGCCACTCTCCTCTCCACAGTAATCCCGGATTGAATTTCCGGCATTTTTCGGCAGCCCTCCGCCACAGCTCCATCCTATCAACAACATGGTAGGAAGACAACATTGGCCATTTGGCACGTCTTTTCAGCGGGCATTGGGGAATGCTGAAGATGTTAATTGTAACGGGTGGCGCACAGGCGACGAAACAGGCGACGGTGGTAATGTGTGTGTGTGTGGGAAGTTTTTGCCATTTCGCAAACAGCGTTTCGAGCCAATTGGGGGGGGAAAAGTCGCTTTTCACAATAAATGGGGTATAAAGATGGTCGAAAGAAAACTAATTTCAACTTTTTTGCGAGCCCCATCAGATTAAAGGCCCGCAAACAGTTGTGCGGTTGATCAACTTTCAGCGACAATGTTAAGGGCGGAAAAGGTGGTGGTGGCGTGCAGCGGGGCAACAAAAAGTTGAGCGAAGATTACAGTTTCGGTGCGAGCAGGGAGCATTTCAATCAGCATCAGCATAATGTTCGCCTGGCCACCGACTACAAACGGACTGCCGAACGAAGTGCGTGATTGACACAGCCGGGAACGGAACTGTGGAGGAATGGTACAGAGATACAGTTTCTTGTGCCCTTTAGATGGGGGAGGGAGCACTCGGTTGGGATGGGTGGGAATGCACGACAGAAACATAGGCACACAAACACACACACAACAGGAATATTGAAACGACCGCTGACAAGTGGTCTCTGTCCTGTGGCGTTGAGGATTTAAGTGTGATTTGTGATTCATGTGCAAAATTGAATTCGAATCCATTGAACAGAGGGACGTTGCGTGGCCGTTGGCCGGAAATGGGGCTGACAGGTTGATGGAAGCAGTGTTACTGGCAAATTCTATCACAAAACGTCACCGTTCACAATCGAAGCAAGCGGCGAACGCATCGCATGACGGTTGCCATGGGAGTTTGACGCAGTGGTGATGGTGATGGTGCTATTGTGGCATGAACCAAAGTCGATTTTCGAGCGATCGGTAAAGCTGGCCTGTGATGTTTTCAGTACAAACTTCGTTAATTGTGTCGCAATGGGCAGTTGTTGGGAGTGGTGACGTACTGAAATAGAAACATATTTAAACAGCTTTCAAGTCTAGCAGCGAGTGATGTAGATGTTTCTGTCAACAGTCCCTTACGGGTTTGCCGTAGCCAGAAGGGGAACTAATACGGTTTCAAAGAGGTTAGTTCTCATTTCCATTCATAATGATATCGTATATGACATTCCAATCTCGTACCCGTTTGATACTCCCCAGAAGTGGAACTCTTTTTGCCGCTACCTTTCTAGGAGATATAATATAATCGTACGCAACCGGAGGCAGCTCGGCAAACAATCATGCTGCCGCTCAGAGAGAGCCTCCTGCCTCACCTCTCAAAATCCCTCGAGCCTGTGGCTGTGTTTGTGACCTTTGCAAACAGTCGACCAGCAGGGATGCCGGCGAGCGGATGTGCTCGGATTGCAGGGCACCTTTGAAGATTGGGCGGCTGCCTGGAATATGTATATTCAATTTCAACAGCATCTATTTCAATAACTGTGCAAACAATCTGCAAAGCTCAGGGTTCCGTCTTCTGCAAAGACTCACTTCACTCATCCCCACCACGCGCAAACACCAGGCCCCCAACTCGTCGCCCTTGCGTAGTGTCCTGCCATGTCCTGCGCTCTCTACATGTTTTTAGCTGCCATCGGAGATGCTTGTGAAGCAGCAGACCTGGAGTGTTCGCGGTTACGGGACTCTGTGTGTATGTGTGTATGTGCTTATGTGCATGTGGTTTGATGCGTGTTAGTCGAGTGTTTGCGTTTGTTATTACCACTGTAAACAGGGATTAGTAAGGACGCATCAGTTGGCCTGGGGGGCTCCGAAGGGAGGTTTGGTTTACCCGCAGCAAAAGGGGCCGCACGTGAAACGGTGCACCACATGGGTAGGATGGGTAAGTTGAGCGAAGAAAGCGTCGGTAAGCGATTGCATCGCAGTACTCAACCAACGTCGCACGACGGACGGATGACGGAAAGTTGTTGCCCCTAGAACCGGGGATGCTAATATGTGGTTAAGCGCCGTGGTGCCTTAGTTTTGGTTTGGCTCAAGAAAGCTGCAGTGTTGCCTTTTGATAGTTGCAGCTCTTGAGACGAGAGTCGGCAGTACCAGAATCACGTAATTTGGTGTGTGTGTGTGTGTGTGTGTGCGAGAGTTTTAACATTAATCAGACAATTGGATGCCTTTCTCTGTTCATCCTACCAATGTAGAAGTTTTTGCAATTTCCAAGAAGACGGCGCAAAACCAACCTAAAACCTAAATACCAATCGGGCAACTGCTTTGATTTTGTGAAGCTTACGGTTAAAATGTAAGACGCCGTGTCCCGCCGAGTGCACAGCACAGCTGGCTGCACGTGTTGACCTTCTCCCCGGCGTGCGGATCAACTTTTGAACTTCTTTGCATATGCTTACGTATGCAAATGTTTGCATGAAGCGATGCACACGCTCGCAGCAGGAGTTATCGGTAACGAACACGTGCCTGGGGGATTATGGTACAAGATGCTCTCGAGAAAGAACGAGGTAGAGCGAGAGAGAGAGAGAGAGAGATACTACTTCAGATCGAGTGGTCGTGTTCTTGGAGGGGATTTGTGCTTTTTCCTGCTTAACCTTGTCGAATGTCGAACGGAGATGTAATATCTTAAATTGCATTTTTTGTTGTTGCTCGAGTTCATTTTTCAGCTGCTCTAAGTAACGTACGAAGCGTGTCCGATCGGACGATAGTGCCGTACCCGTACGATTACAGCAAACATGTCGTTGCTAAGATACCCATGGATGGAGTTGGCTTCGATTCTGGAGAGCTCTTGCGTACCAGAAAGCTCGCTTGTTGTATGTTTTTTGCGTTGCAAGACTTTTGCCTCCCAACAGCACTGGTCCTGTAAACAACCAGCACAGAATGGCCACTTTTGTAGCGTTCAACTCAACTGCGCCATATTTATTGACACAACTGAACCGCCATAACACACAACCCAACAAGCGCCATAGCACCGATAGCACTGCATTTGTACTCTTCCAACAAGGTTTTGCTTTATTCGAGCGCATGTTTTTTAGCTGGTTTTGTGTTTTTGCGTACAATATATTTAGACAGTTGGACTTTACATGATGGGAAAGGGAGGGGCAGGAATTGCTGCTGACACGCTGGACGCTCAGCCCATGCTGAACAGGTTGAACAGTGGCAGCGAGCGGAGTATCTCGAGGAAGCGAGTTACTGGCACCTGGATAAGCGTGGTGAAGATGCCCGGACGTACCGTGGTTGGAGCCCGGGTCGTAGCCGTGGTGGTTGAAGCCCGGGTCGTAGTCGTGGTGGTCGTGGTGGCAGCCCTGCTCGTGGTGGTTGTCGTGGTAGTCACCGGGCGTGCAGTCGTTGTCGTCGTGGTAGCGGGCCTGGCAGTGGTAGTAGTCGTGGCCGCCTGTGCCGCGGTCGTGGTCGTCCCATTGCAGTACATGTAATTGATGTCGATGATGTCTGCCGCCGACAGCCCGTTATCGTTGCCGAAGTCCCCGGTCCAGGGCTGCAGGTTGTTCATGACGGGGCGCGTACGGCTTGCTGCTGCCGCGTACTTGGAGTAGTGCATCACACTACCGTAGTCGTACTTCCGGCCGTACAGCACCACGTCGCTGGCGGCCATCTTGCCGTAGTTGTCGGCGTAGAACGTGGCCGACTGGTACTCGGGCGCGAGTGCGCCTTGATCGATCGTCACCCACTCGTCACGATCCGGGCGCGTAAACTCGTGATAGAAACCGATCGAGTGCATCAGCTCGTGCACCACCGTACCGATGTCCACACACTCCGGGCTCTGCAGGTTCACCTGATTTTCGCTGTTGCGGGTACTGCGGCCAACGTACGACCAGCAGCCACTCTCGCCGTTACCGATCGTCACGTACAGCGTTTGCGTGGTGCGCGGAACGAACCGGACACACGTGGCGGCAGCGATCTGTGCCATTGCCGATTGAATGACGCCCTGCTGTGTTGTCGCTAATAGGGGAGAGGGGGGGGGGGAACAAAATGACCAATGATGATCGAACGGGTGTGGGGCGTGGCAAACCACGGGAGTGCACTACTTACTGAAGGTGTTCGTCACCACGTACGGTACGACTGCGTTCGGCCAGCGCGCATTCGGGAAGGCGCTCAGCGCCACCCCGTTCCGCTGGCGGACGACTCGCTCCATGATGTCGCCCTCCTTGTAGACGCCCAGGCCCGCCTCCCACGGCTTGAACTTGATCGGTGCTGCACCATTGACCGCGGACGCTTTGCGCGCCTTCAACGCACGCAGCCGCTGTCCAACGTCGAGGCTGGGGCCGGTGGCGCCGCGACCTTCGGCCCACTCCAGCAGACAGCAGGCAAGCAGCAGCGTGCCGAGGGCGAACAACGTTTCCTTACCGCAAACCATGGCACGATCGATGGTTGCTACTGAACTGTATCGATCTGCCGCCGATCGCATGCCATTATTATACTATCCGTCGGTACAATGGGACCGATTGTGCGCGCGAAGAGCTGCATGGATGGTGCTGGTCGGAATTGAAATCTTCCTGCCCGGTTCAATTCGAACCATTGTTTGATCCATCCACTGGGCTGGGCGAGATGTTTTGCACACTACGGACGGTTGTTTTTTGGGGCATGTTTTGAGAGCAGCAGACTTAATGGCTTCCAAATAGTGCGTACTTTGGACGTGGGGTCGATTGCTTCAAGCTAGGTTCAAGCCAAGAAGACACTGCAACATCCAACACAGAGCGTACAGGGTTTTGCTTGTTTGGAATTTACAAACTAGTTGTAAAAAAAAGTTGTTTTTGAAGTTGGATCTTTTGCTTTCTTATTGCTTGCTGCAAACTTAGCGACGCGATTGTCAGTGTCATTTTATGGACAGAGGTTTGTAAATGAACGTTTGCGTGCGTTGTCTACAGAAGAGCAAGATGTGCCATAAATTTTGCGCAGTACCGAATGAAGGGTTTACATTGTGAAGATCGATGGTTGGAGAACGATCTGAAGGAAAGCGAGTGCCAACAAAAAAATCTACTCAATATAACGGACACCATTGCAATTGACAACACAAAACTGGCCCACTTCAGTGAACGATGTGCAGGAAATCCTTAGGTTTGAACCAAATTATTGGCAAATGGACCGAACTGCCAATGTGCAGCCTTTTCCCTCCATCTCAACCTCCATTTGGATGACCAAATGGTACTCCCTTTCAGTAGCTGAATGTCGTCTGATTGCCTCCTATTGGACAGTAGGCATACACACACGCAACCAGTTCGGGTTGGGGGGGTTCATCATGCCTCGTTTGATTGTGACACTGCCGGGCAAACGATGGACGTCGAGAAGAGCCAACGGTTTGGGCAGCAGCAAAGATAAGTAAATCTTGCACCTCGCCAAACCGGACAGGGCCAAGGTTTTGCGGTTATGCCTACCGGAGCGGGGTAGGGGCAGTTTGGTATTATTACGAGACGCTGTCGAAACGGGTGGACATGAGGACCAAGAGCCTTCAAACTTTGAAAATCCGGTCACCAGTGCTGGGGAGGAGAGGGGAAGCCACATGCATTGACCTGCGTTGTCGGTAAAGGTTACGTGTTTGGCATCTTCCTTGGCTGTGCACGCCAGTTCGTCCCGAGATGCACCGATCTGCGTCCCGCCTGCCCTGTGGGTCCACTTGAGTCCGTTCTGGGCAACTCTGTCAGCTTTGCACGATCGACAAGTTCCTGTTGAGCTGGTTTTGTTGAGCCGGCAATGGCAAGGGGCACAACGTCCGGACGTCAGATTTAGAAGTCAAGACACTCGGCACACGGTTACTGGGCGAATAGTTCGCACCCCAAAGTGGGTGGATGGCTGGTTCGTCTCCGGGCCACACGTCCGCTGCATGGATGAATGACTGCAGATGAAATATGTATAATCAAATGCGAGTGTGAGCAAGGGAGACTATTTTCCATATTGTCTGTTATGAGGCTTGTGTACGGGCATGTGTATGACCCTTGGTGACGAGCTGCTGCCCGTACGGTTCTTCTCGAGCTTTGGTGGGAAGCTTTGCGGTTTCGGCTATGAAATGCGTTGAGCCGTCTCGAGCAAACGGAGGAAAAAGGGGTTTTGGGAGAACCCGTCCATCCGTGTTTGTCTGGCTGTTGTTTGTCGGGCTGTCGTCTCACGTCGCACTTGATAAAGCTCGTGCTTATATCGGCACCGGAGGGAAGGTGGCCGTTATTTTGATATCTGTCACTTTGCCTTACATCAATCGATAGGTTCAGTGCGTGGAACGTGGACGTGAAAGGGAACGTGAAGATAAAATTTGAAGAGAAATGCCATTGGCATGACTGCGACTTGGGTATGATTTTATGATGCGAGCTGGTGTGTGTCACATGTACAGTCGAGATGCCTGACTGGGACTTGCGGTTGACATGGAGCATGTTACCGTGAGCATGGGTTGAAGTATGTGGGGTGTGATTTTCTCCCAGCTCAAACCGTGGGCTTTGTGCTCGTATGATTGAGGTGCGTTGAAGAGCATCGCTTGAAACACACACAGATACACAAGAGCATCTAATCACAGTTTATCATATGAATGTTTTTGCATATCCCAGCCACTTTTTACTGCGATAGCCACGATGAGCTGGCTGTGCGGGATTGTAGCAATACAGCTATTACAAACGTGTAATGGCCCTTTATCTCTGTCTGCTGCATGGGCCTATGTCGACTCCAACTGACGTTTACGAAGTTAACCACGAGGCGCGCGAAAGGGAACGATCGAAGACAAATTGGGGGCGGCCATCGCGAATTGTAATATTATAAATAGAGGCGAGAGATGCGCTCTCGTCCTTTTTTCCTGCTACCGCGAATAAAGACACGTTCTTTATAGTTCGTTAAAACAAAGTTTTTATAAAACGTGTCTAGTCTATTCAATGCGATTAGGAAAGAAGTTGCATTTGCAACAACAGCAAATAAGCTGCCACACATTTAGCCGGAATAAATTACTTAAAATCACATCACCAATCGAAAACACATAGGCGCTGTTTGCGTTGTTTCCTATTGTACTGTGAGACCTGGAGAGAAAAACACTTCCGTTTTAGTGCTGTCTCAAATTTAGCTCCCTATACACAAGCTCCAATACGCCGATGGGTAAGCGATGGATTGGCGTCCACCGATGCCGATTTGTCGAGTGCAGAGCAAACAGCGCTTAGGGGTGTCGCCGTCGGTACTGCATCATCATCACTTCAGCCATCCGATTGCTGCTCTGGAGGGAATGCCTGCCCGGGCTCACCTGGCAGACCTGGCGCCAAAGCTGTAGTCAAAATGTAGAGCCCACGTTTGCTGGCTTTTGCAATCGCACGTTCGGATTACCGGCGTGCCCAAACCGGCGCAAGCATCGCGTTTAGCGCCTGATTCTGTTTGTTTCGGGTTTCGGTTTGGTTTGTGTGCTTCCTTTTTATTTGCCCTCTACCTTATGCATAGCTTTATGCAGAAAAGCTTCAATTTGTAGGCGAAACTGTGGTACGAACGAAGTGCACACAAAAAAAAAGAAAGACCAGATAAACCAAATGCACATTCACTTCAGTCAAAGACCACGACGACCAGGCGCCTCCATTTGGTAGGTGTTTTATTTTTTTTGAAGCAAACCCAAGAAGATAGGTAAAAAAAACAAACACACACACACAAACACATGAGCGGATTCCGGAAAAATGTGTCCGGCTGTCTGCTGTTTACTGTGCGGATGCGATGTGTCCGTATCCGCTCGTCTTGCAATTGGTCGCGAGGTTTTAGTGACAGCGCGATGATGAAGGTGACAGGACGAGCGAGCGCCCACTTCATTCACCGCTGTGTGTGTCGTGTATTGGACACGTGAATGTCCGGGTGTGGTTTGGCCGTTTTTTTTGTTGCTGCTGCTGCTGCTGCTGCTACTGCTCGCTCTACTGTGCTCCATCGCCGGATGTAACCGTTTGCTGAACCGAACGCTTCAACCGTACCGGATAAAGTTTTCAATTTACACTCACCGGTACGGTACAACCGTGGCAATCCGTATCCCAACCGTGAACCTGTCCCCGACCTGAACCGACAAATCAAATCAATCGAACTAAAAACAAGTCAATTATGAAAGCTTGCAGTTTCCAGTGCTTCTCCTGCTCATGGCGAGTGTGTTGTACGTAAAATTGTGCTTGTCGGAAAAGTATCCTCTTTTACTACGGACCGGGAAGGTTCCATACTAGTCTTTTTTTTTGCTGCTAATACTTTACCTTTCTGGTAGCGTAAAGCCATTCCCTCTTCTCTACAGTTAGTTTGAAAACCGATCAGTCACAGCTGAATGGGCCGGACTATTGAGTAGTTACATTTGAAGCAATCAAGCGTGCGCTGGGCTGGTCGATGAATGCACTACAGCATGTCGCCATGCTTTTTAATTGATACAATACCCTCTCCCATCCCAACGGGAGCGTTTGTAACGAATCGGGGTAAGCTTTACTGCACCGCACTCGAGGAACGATCAATCCATATGTTGGATGCTTTCGTCGTCAACGAGTAGCAATGCAATACGGCATTCGGGCTGCCCAAAACAAGGGAGGGAAACTCATTTCCCTGGCAGGCACTTTGGTTGGATTCGGCTGCGTTCGGTGTTGTCAGGAAATTGTCTTCTTTCGTCTGAATGCACTGTGCGAGCTGCACTAGTTTGCTTTTGTTTTGTGCAAACATTGGAAAGAAAATGATGATATATGCATTGTAGAAGCTTTGTGGTTGAGCAATGCATTGCAGCTTTGCAACATTGTGTTGCGATTTCAATTTGCAGTATGTTGAACAGTTTTATTGATTTATTTTCTTGTTTATCCATGTGCTCTTTTAGTTGCTTATTTTTTATTCTTTTGATTATTAATTCTCGTCCTGTATTCCTTACCATGAGAGCTTTTTGTTAAGTCGCTTCTCGCTTTTCGCTTGGAAATAGTTTGCGAAGCAGTCACAGCATCATGCTTCATTTTGATTTATTACACTAGAAAAACGCTTCATCACAAATAAAAAAGTACAATTAAGGTTCATGAGCTTGCTGAAACTATGCCCAAATATTAAATATCTGAGGTTGATTTGGGCTTTGCTTGGTTAAACATTTAATTAGTACATCAGTTTCCTGAGTCTGCCCATTGTTGTATCCGTTTGCTTTTGCACAATTAATACTACTCTGCCAGTGCTGAGGTGCCTCTGCTCAGATGAAAAAAAAAACAGTCACTTTACAGTTCGATTGAGCTCCGCTTCACTCCGTACTAATCACTGGCTAAGGTTTTTGTACCGTGTCAAAAACCCCCTAAAGCTCTCCAAGCTTTATTTCATCCGTAGGGTTAGGGGTGGCAAACCGGCTCCTACACGAACACTGCGTTGCTTCCTGGGCCGCACACGTAGTAGGCAAGCTTCCGTGCCAGGAATTTGTTTATTCTTTTCTCCGTCCGACTCCTGCCAGAACGCTCCTGGAACCGCTACCATCCTTAGGCACACTACCTGAAGGCACACTACCTTTGCCCCTCCTTTCGAGCGCTAAAAAAAGAAACGAACAATTTATCCACATCCGCTCCCGGGAAACGGTTTAATCTGACCGAAACTGGCCGATGTGTTTACCTTTGATGTTTGCGTTGTCCGGCATTCGACCAAATTGGAAATACCGGCCAGTGTGTACGTGTGTGTGTGTGTGTGTGTAGATACCGTAGCCCACCAATCCATCAATGGGAAGGGCGGAAGCTCTTTTTGGGGTACCTTTCACAGAAAAACGGTACGAGCCGGCCCCGTGGCAATCAGTGACGATCGGATGGGAAGCACCTTTTACCGCCGTACACCGGAAATCGGAACTAGGAACGCTGGTGGTGGTACATAAAAAATGGTATAGAGCGTAAATAGAACGTCATGGAAGGAAGAATACGCACATAGACACACACATATTCATAGAACTTTACAAAGTACACACTCACACAAAAAAACAGGTCCCAAAATTGTACCAAGCAGTGGGATGATCGGTTTGGAAAAGTAGGAAATTGATTTTTCCTTTCCAGCCCGGCGCGTTGCACGGCTACTGTTTGATCTGATACCGACGGCCTTGTGCTTCCACTGATTGCTGCGCCTGTTGAGTGATATCGGCTCGGTTTTGAGATTGCGAAAGATTAGCTAAACATCCTTCCTGGTAAAACAAAACAAAAAAAGCAACTTCAATGTATAAATGAATGTATTGCAGAGGGGCGGTAACAGATAGCACCCATCAGAGCGGGAAAATAATAACGACACTGTGTGCTATTTTCGCGCGCTTCTTTTCCAAGGAAGCCAGGAAGGTTGCTGTGTGCAGAGGGGTGGGTTTGCTTATAAGCGTTCACAAAGAGGCTCCGGTTACACGCATTGGCTGTCCATTAAGGGAGCTATTACCCGGTAAAGGGGGGGGGGGTGTCAAGCCCCATGCCAAACCAGTGTTTGCTTCCCCCCCCCAGGAGAGGGAGAACGATGGTGGAGCAGGTGCGGCCCGGTGTAAACAACAACACGCAGCTGGGCGCATTTATTTCGACGGTATCAAATTGCTTCGCGAAGGATAGTAACGCAATATTTAGGTCACCGTGGATTCGGCAGCTTTAAGTAAACAATCTGGGCAACAACCGATGTTCCTATGTTTCGGATTTAATCCTTGGAGTGGAGTGTTTTCCAAGAAGGAAAGGTTTTCGGGTGAGACAGCATTGATGGTGGGAAAAGGGGATGATGGTATTTGCGCAGTGCCGGGTTATTAATATCTTGTTGCACTTTATTTGCTATAACCAATCACTCTGCTTCCGGCTAAGACTTTAAGGCTTGTCGAAAAAACAAATGGGAAGGTATTGACCGATTTTGTGTGTGTGTGTGGTGTTTTATTATACCTCATGAAATTGTAGCTTCCACAAATATTTAAAATTGAGGCATTATATTTATGGAGAGTTGTGATTACAACCAGTGCACCGGATAGAAACGAACAGAAATAAACCTTTTTCTCGATATTTGTTTGCTAGATTATAATTGCATCTTTCTAAGCGGAAGGAATTTCTATTTGTTTCCAGCTTTTGGAATGCCGGACGGTTCAGCTCTATGGTTAGTTAAAGACCTGTTCTTGTAGAATCTGGTTACTTAGTACAGATTGTAAAACAAGCAATGGTTTAACTTATTGGTTTGATTTTGGCATCAAACGAAAAGACTTTTATTGACATTTCATTAAAAAAAATATTGAAAGTTAATAAAACGTTCATGTACAGATGAATGGCTTATCCTTCGATGACTATCGTTAGATTCCGCACAACTGATACATCCCTTTCTGACCAACGATCGATGATGATCGATAGTTTGGGGTTAACATGATGATCAAACATGAACTTCAGTTCTATGTATAACATGACCCAGGAAACAAACATGTTATGAAATGAATAAAAAAATAACCAACATGAGCTATAATAACTCTGAAATGAACAAACATTAATTTCAACGGTCCCCCAGTGGACAAATTTTGGCTAAAAATGAACCAAAAACCTGTTCATCGGTGAATCATTCCGCAGAATGAACTATCGGTCGTCATCGATCGGTCATTGGAAACCACCTCTTTACCTAGCTTTATTCTGCAGAAGTATACAACGTTGTAAAAGCCCTTTAGCAGTTTTCTTGGTTGTTTTTCAATTCTGGTTGAACTTTTGAACTATTTTTTATTAGTATTATTATTATTATTATTATCATTATTATTATTATTATTTTTATCATTATTATTATTATTATTATTATTATTATTATTATTATTATTATTATTATTATTATTATTATCATTATTATTATTATTATTATTTTTATTATTATTATTATTACAGAAACCACAATTTTACAGAAGTTTCAATTTTCCTCTTCCCGGGCCATGTCGGATTTTCCTAATGGCTTTACAACTTTTTTTCTGGTTGCCCAATTTATATCCATAGTAGCAAAAGGCACATATTTCATAAAAAAAACAACCAAAAGTCGATGGTTGTGCATAACTTTAGGCGTACATTTTCTACATACCTTTCGGCGTTTCGTATCCAAAACACAACTATGCCTTACGGTGCTAAAAGGCGTTTAGCACCCAAAAAGCTTTCAGTTTAACATCACGAATATTGTATCTGCTTCTTCACTGTAATGTAAACATCAAATGCTTCTAGAGTAAAATCAATCCAAAGCCTAGAGTGGCGTTTACCTTCGCTTCGCATATGTTCAATAGGTATTCACTTACCCTTTGGAACATTTCTGGCCCTGTGCTCTTACCGAAAAGCGGTACGGTTTCAATATCAGTAAAATTGATACAACCCACTCAGCTCAGAAGCAGGGAGAAGAGAGGGAGAGAGAGAAATTGGAGGAGCGAGAAAGAAATGCAAGTGTGTCCAGTGCAACATATTTGTCGAACGGTTAAGCAGATTTTCCTCGTTCTGCCAGGCTTACGGATTATGAAGAGTACATTTCCCCGGCCTGAACGGTAGTCTACTATCACTCAATCGTCTCAACATGCTCGGCCGCATGTGCAGGTTGCTCCTAACAAAAAAGGAAGAAAAAGTATAACCTAAAACCACAAGCGTCCTATCACCGGACGACACAGACACACACACTCGACGGGAGAGTTAGTTCTTAATAGTTCGCTCGAGTGGAAAATCTAATCCTCGCAGCAGTCTGGAGTAACTGATCCGGAGATTTTCTGCCGGCAACTGCTCAGGGATCACCGAGGGAAAAGTCATCGCCATCGTCGTCCGGGTTTAGGGGATTCTCGGTACTGGGTGTGCGGTCGGAGGAGCCCGTGAGCTTGTCCGGTATTAAGCTTTTTCTGGATTTGAACGAGCATAAACTCTCGATTGGAAAATTGAAGCAAGGGTTGGCGGTCAGTGAGTGTTCGGATTCTCGACCTGGGTACGACGGCTATTGTACGTGTATGGTTTCTTTCTAAAGCCCTTGAGGCTTCTCTATCTGACCCGGCCCCCGGAACGGTGCTCGATGGGATGGATGGAGTTTTGCGTTCTGCTCCGGACGGCATCGATTGCGGCAGGAAGATAAAAGCAACGTGCATGTTGCAATATGTTTTGTGGGACACATTCTGGGAAGATTAGGGGAGATGGGAGTGCAAGAGCGTGCACAGGCCGGAAATTAAACTCTCCAACTTGTGAAGCTTTTACTTTTAATTTCATGAACACTGGTCGATTGGACGGATAGGCAACATCATTCATGCAAGCAAACAAGCACTGTATCGAAAAAGCAGCATAGAGTATGGAGATTCAGAGAAAATTGAAAACAATAAACAAATCCAAGAACTGATCGGACCAGTTGATAACTGTTGATGAAATGTTTCTCTGCTCGGGTCGTATTTATTTCTCCCCCAACGCATCCAGCTGGCCCACATTCTCTCAACAGGTGGAGCAAATGGCGTTGAGGGTGAAGTAGAAATCAAACCTTAAAAAAAAAGCCTCTTCACCATTCACTCCAGATCGCAGATAATTGGCCCAATCATGCCCACTTCTACGCCGGGCCAGTGATGAAATGATCCGCACATTTCCCATTAAAAGCTTTGCCCCGCATTTGCCGAAGCCTCGGAGCGGCATTAAAGAAACCGAACACTCCCGTCACCACCGATCTGCCCACTGCCGATTGGCAAAATGGTGGAAAATGGACTGCTGGAGCTAAGCTGGGCTGAGCCTGAGAACTGGTGCAATTGGCAAACGAAACATTTGCACCATTCGGCGGGGCGCATGGGAGGTTCCGTTGATTCACGCGGGCTAAAGGGATTTAGAGACAAATTTTCCACTCCACCAGAGCAGCCACCGTACCTTGCCGTTTCCACAATCATCCCCATACAGCCCGTTCCCCGTTAGTGATGCCTTTTCTTTGCCCGGTCTTTCTTCCTTGCTTTCGAATTTCGATTCGGTTTCGGGCTTCGGGTGTTCACGGGCGCTCGAAGCAGGAGAGTGGAACTGTGTAGGCGATGGGAAACTAATCGGATTATATTTAATTTCTGATATGATCGAAATATCATTCGCTGGCAGAATGGCGAGCGGAGCGGGAAGGACGCACTGAGAACGACACAACCCTCCCAAGGCAGACAGATTATTTCGAGCTTCTGGTTCCACGGAAAGTGATTCCGGGGAGTGTTATTGGCTTGTGGGTCGTTGTTGTTGCTGCCGCTGCCCCTGCTCTAACCGGATGGATGGATGGAGGTTTTGTAATACAAAGGACGGCTTAGACCGACCCTTTGCAAGACTTTTTTTTTCCTGCCTCTTTTAAAGACGCCCAGGTGTTGTGCATCCCATCCACCCGAAAAAGCAAAAAAGGGACGACGACGCGTACTTTGCTCCAGCATCTTCTTGTTTTCCTTTTTACCCTATTATTTCGTCCATTTGCAGTACTGGGGTGGAGTTGCAGTATACCAAATGGCGGGTTTTCATGATTTCTTCCCGCTTTGCATAGGACAAGTGTCGCACGGTTATCCGGCTTCGTTACACGGGTGAGCGAGGGTGAGCTTTTTTCATATTTCAATCTTTGATAACATTTGCATAAAAAGATAGACGCCCGATTGGCCTGTGTTTTGTGTGTGTGTGTGTGTGAGATACCGGGCATAATATTATAAAGTTACTTCGACCAGCACGCCACCAAAAGTTATCAGTTATCGTAACGATAAGGGTGGTTAGCTTGCGAGCATTGGTGGCTATATCCGGAAAAAAACCGGGTTGCATCCGGTGCGCTTACTTTGAAATACTTTTGGGTTCCTCTCATTCCTCTCACACGGAATTGGACTTTTTTTTTTCTTCTTGCGAGCGCATTTGCATCCGTGGCGCTGTGTTTAATAAATTTGAGAGGGATTGTTTTTTCTTTGTTATTCCCATTGTGTTTTGTTTTTTTCCTCCCCCTTTACCGCCCGGATCCGCCCAGCAGCTTTGTTTGTGTAGCAGATGGAAGGTAGACGTTAATCGAATTATTCCCTGTTCGTCGAATGGGCTTCGATATTTGGCCGTGGGTTGTTTATAATTTGTGGAAAGAATGAAAGTAAATGATCTTTTTTTTTTGTTGAAGACTTGAAAGATTATCTTTACGAAAGCATAGAGTTTTACTTTTACATAAGGTAATGAATAGAAAAATACAAATTTGTCTTGATTAACTGTGAATTCTCGTTTTAATAGTGATAATTATAACAAAAAAATACATTAGGGTAAATGTGCT
Organism: Anopheles gambiae; assembly: GCF_943734735.2. NCBI lineage: Eukaryota > Metazoa > Arthropoda > Insecta > Diptera > Culicidae > Anopheles > Anopheles gambiae. The sequence continues at coordinate 23,434,526 of NC_064601.1, read as the reverse complement.
AATAGTGGTGGCATTTGTGTAGATAATGGATTCATGAATTCAATGTGTCTAGTGAGTAAACACATAAATATTTAATCAAGGGGCATTTGAAATCAGTTTCATCTTCCAAAACACAACCATTTATACCATGAAACACAACAATTTTACGAAAATAAGCTATTTGTTTGTTTGCTCCGTTGTACCCACAATGGTTGTATGGTTCCAATAGTTATCTGATTGTATTCATATAGTGGTGGAAGTAAAGGAAGTTTAAAAATCTAATTAGAAGAAGAATTTATGTGCATTTTAAAAATTATAATTATTTGTTTGTTTTTTTCTTGTTTGATTTATAACGACGATTACTGTCATAATATGAAAAAATCTGCGTTAATCAACCGTTGAATAGTTGAATGAATGATTGATTGAAAATATTGGCTGAAGCATCGTATAATGACTGTACTTAACTCTTACCTGCAAGAGATTTCTTGATTTTACGACAGCTTTTCACTTAGCTAGCTGTGCAAAATGTTAGCCTTTGTTTGATAAAATATAATCATAATTACATTCTGTTATTTTTGTGAAAACAATACAATTGCTCGAACATTGTTTAACTATTTTTTCCCTTAAAATGAACTGTTAAAATGAAAAGTATTGTTAATAAAAGATAGTTTCTCACTACCTTTTGTATAATTTTATAACAAAACATAAAAAAGCTGAAATCAATGCCCCTATTAACGCTCATGCACCATTCCGAAGGCCATCCGTACGTCCACACGAACGGCACAAAACAGGCCCCACACATACGGAAAGGAGAAAAGAAGAAACAACACTATGTCAAACTGCAAAACGAACCCTGAATGTTTCAATTGGCCTCTCGAATTCCGAACCCAGCGGACAGCGGAGCAACGACAGTGAGGGAGCTGGGTGGTTGGATTCGGGCCTGAATTGGGCTGACAAAATCGGAAATGTCTTTCATCAAATTGGATACAAATTTAATTTCAAGTGTGCTTAAAGCTCATCCATTCCATTTCCGTTGCCGTAGACGGGTTTGACCGGTTCGCTGCCAGAGGGATGCTCTTTTATTTGCCAAATCCCCGTCATCGATGGGGGAGGTGTGTGTGTGTTGACTGACCCCTCTCCTCTCGATACTCACTGTCATGAATAAGAAATCGATAGCCGGGGTATCCTTTTTTGCCGTTTTCCGGTTCGATCGGTTTTCCGCAGCCGGGCCGGGTGGGCAAACACACGTAGCGAGCGAACCTGAAGGGGAAGCAAGCATTTGGGGCCATCAGAGTGACATCAAATCGGGTCACCGAAACGTCTCCATCACCTACACGTTGCCTCCGTCCCGAAACGAGCCAAACCCTCATCAAAACCGGCACCCAGCCAGAGCCGGTTAGCGGAAAGGGAAAATGGAAATGTGTCCTTTCTGGCTTCCTGACCGATCCGTTACGGTTTACCCGTATCCGGTCGTTTACCGGCCGGGTTCATTTTTTTTTGTTACAGGGGAAAAGAAAATAACCAAAAGAAAAAGCTGTGATTCATGAATGGGAGCGTCCCCTGTAAGCAGCACCGTTCGCCCTCTCATTGGCCCATTCCCATCCGTGCCTTATGCTGTGCCATATTTGAGTTTGTTCCCCACTGCGAAGCGAAACTTCTTCCCCCCCTTTGGCCACCGCCAGGGCGGACAGACAAAGCGGACGCTCCCTGCTTTATCGCTTCTCTTTATCATTCGTGAAAGATTTAGTGAGCGCTGAAGATTTCGGCAAACGGCACAAGTGGCCCGGGCCGGAGCCGCCGGTGGGCAGATAAAAGTCAAACAATAAAACGCCAATTACCTATAAATTATTTTTAATACGATTCCACCGGGGCCAGAGCAATAAAATGTAAGAATAATGAACCCCTTTTCTCGCTGCTTGCCGTGGTGCCAGCCAGGAAAAAGGGAAAGGGTACAGCAAACGATTTGCTCAAAACAATGAAAATGCCACTGTTACGTGGGATAGTGGACGGCTAAAGGGGGCGTTCATTTTCCAGCCGAAACCGACCGACCGGCTAGGGTAAAGGGCCGTGGAATGGTATTAGTTTTAAAGTCAGCCCCCTCCGCTTTGTGGCACTGTGCGTGTGCGAGAGGATGAGTCGATTGCGTGAAGGGAAAAACTACCCTCTAAGGCAACGCCAGAAAAGGTAAATAAATGTAGGACATATCCGATAAATTATCTCACGATGGGGCACGGAGGCGGCGGCATTTTGCGGCCAACATCGCTTCTAATATGCACATTTCGGACTGGGTTACCGCTCTCGGGCTACCCCTTTTTCGAAAGGATAAAATAAAGATACCACTTTTGGAACGAACGGACCGACTGGAAACAGTTCCATTTCAGCACAATGTGGACAAAGGCCGAGCAGGCAGTACCCCAGCATATCGAGGCATCATCAACATACCGAAAGGACACACATCGGGAGATTGTAAACGTTTATCGCTTTGTGTATGTGTGTGTCCGACAAAACCCCTTTCCCCCATCGTTCCCTCTTTTTGTACCGATTTCCGTTCTACACAAGGTTAAACACCATGAATAGCTTGAAAAATGTGTGTATGTCCCATACCCTCACCCTTTTTGGCTCGGCTGCGCCTATCGCCTATGTGACCCAGTTGATTTATCGGTCGAAAACTCTTTCGGACATTGTGCGTAGGTGTGTATGGAGCCGATTCCCGGTGACCGAAACTCAAAAGCCGTCTGTTGGTTTGTGTTTCGAGGAAGGCAGCGGCATGGATGGTGGGATAAAATAGTTTTGGGGCGCGAGGTACAAGGTTCGTGATGATGGCAATTTACATCAAGGATAACGAGCTGACACGACACGCAGATAAAATGGCCCGAGCGGGAAGAGATACGCACCGTTTAGCTCTGGTTTGAGGTATTGATTATTGGCATTGGAAATGGCGAGCGATGGGGCAGGGGTCTCCAAATCGGCATTTAAGCTTACATTGCATTTCGTCGAATATGGGCACCGGAATGGCAAGTTGCACATTTTCACTAGAATTCTGCTCGAACGGCTTGGCATGGTAGCGTTCCCGGTCTCTAGGTGTGAGGTAGGATGGTCTCTAACGCTAGTGGAAGCCGTCATAATGGATCGATTGGTGGATTGAAAGATAAATTTTTAGATAAAATTACTTTAGTGACCCAGCTGTCTCGTAGTACAATCGTCAACCCGTACGACTTAACAACATGCCCGTCATGGGTTCAATCCCCAAATAGACCGTGCCGCCATACGTGTAGGATTGACTATCCTGCTATGGGGGGAAATCAATTAGTCACTGAAAGCCAAAGCCCACAAGTGGTACAGGCAGGCCTTGACCGATAACGGTTGTTGAGCCAAAGAAGAAGAAGAAGACCCAGCTGTAGTGTTATGGCACGAAATAATTCAGATGATTGTACTCCTACGAGCGCATAAAGAGGGCAAACAGCTCTTTTCGACAGCTCAATGTTGGGTTGGAATTTTAAATAAATAGAAATATTCGAAATATGTGGCTTAAGTTTTTTTGTGTATAATTGTAAATCAAAATGTTGTTAAATGTGCAAGTCTAACATTTAATTTTCTAGTAATTTGATTGTTTTTTCAATTAAAACCAGCAACCATGTTTCTCATCATCCTTATTGCATACCTTTAGGCGCTTCCGCAAAGTGGTTCAAAGGGGATTTCTTTAGCTGCGATGAAGAGTCTGCTTTTTCCTTCCGAAGAGGTTCGCCACAATATACACTAGTAAATTACAAATTTGAACAATTCAAGATGAAACAAAACTCCTATTCCAAAAGACAAAAAAGTAAGTTTATATTTTTTTTATATTTATTTCAAACTCAAAAAGATACACTCGACACTGCAAAGACTCGACGCTAGACAAAGCGGACAAATGGAATGATGGGAAAGCTGCACAAAGAAACCGTACCCTCGCAAGAACCGGAATCATGCTCTCGTCTGCGAGCGAGCGGAAAACATTACACGGCGTAATGAAGTTTACGTGGAAATGAATCAAACGCCAGAAATGGCAGACAAAAAAAAACAGTCGCTGCGAGGAATCTTGTCCGAACAGGAAGGGACCACCATCGGCTTTCGTCGCAATTGTCTCGCGCTGTACTTTTCATTGCTGGGGCGCATATCTTTCTTTTTCGCTTACCCTCCGCCTTTCTTTCCCTTTCTCAATTTGTTCTCATTGCCAGCTCGGCTTGAGCCAAGTGTAAGTTTTCTGGAGTGCAAATTTGACTGCGGCAAAACATTAATTTTTCATAATTAGCCATTGCTCTTAAGATCATGCTGCTGCTGCTGCTGTTGCTCTCCATCCCGTGGTGCGCCCCCTGATGCGCGACACTCCACGCGCAATGGATTTGAACTACGGTTGGTCTGGTGGTGGTGTTGGTGGTTGCTGGTCCCGCCGCACAAGGTAAGAAAGGATACATTTTCTTTAATTAGCTACCCGAGAGTGCTTTTTGATGCAACGTCGGCTCATGTTCGTGAAAGCATTTAATTATTGCTTTCCCTCCAGAGTTTGTGCAAACGGGGAAGGGGGGGATGTGGCCATGGTGCGTTTTTCCTACTGTCTAGGCTGAAAGCTGAACGGCATAATGCGGCATAAGCAATTCAGGAAGTAATTGAATTGAATCCGATCTATGCTGGGGCTGGAAGGCGGACCCGTCGCACGAAAGAGTTGGTCTGGCAAATGTTGGTCAACATGCGCCGCCAGTACTTAGGGAAATGAAAGTTAAACTAAGCGTATGGCTGCACACGGCAGTTAGAGCACACAAAAAGTGAATCCAAAATTCAACTGCTCTTCCTTGTTCCTGCAGCGAGAACAAAAGCATGAGCAAAATTTGTATGTTTCTGCAAGCGATATGCAAATAGGGTTTATTTTTGTAGGGAAAACATTAACCTATCACGATGATTTTGGGGTGATTCTATAAATCACGACGCTCACAACCAGTGTCTATGTGGATGTGGGTCTCCCACTGCTCTCCATGAGGAGCAACTATCAAATTAATGCTCAGTTCACCCCATTCCGCTGTAAAGGTGCTTACGAAGACATTCGCCATGTGCATGCGAATGTTGCACAGATTTTCAGCAATTACATTAACGAAAATGAAGAAAAACGAAGACTGTCTGCAGAGGACTGCCATGTAAAATGGAAATGAATGGCTAGGAGCGTGCAGCTGCAGCTGAGTTCGTTTGTTTTTCCCAGTTTTGCTCATCAAGTGCAGAGATTAGCCTTCGTTTAAGTGACTTAATAAATGTACAGAAATTATTTATAGCACTGCAGCGCATGGAGGGTGAAGAAAAAAATGATTTATTCTACATTTTTTCTTTCTCTGTCTAAATAATGACGTCTGGTAATCACGTGTCATTATCACAGCTTTGGTAAGTTCTGCACCTGCCCTAATGATCTCGATGTCGACTAAATCGAACAGTGCGGCGTGTCGAAAGCGCCGGTTAATTATGATACTCGTCATGATACTCGTTAAACTAATCATCAATTATGATAATTGCGAACCCGGGGTGAGTGCAATGGTCTGTTTGGAACGGATTTTTACGGCTGCACCGTAGAGTAAAGTAAATAAAAAGGTATGGCAAAAAAGAGGCATGAAACGAAGGGTCCATGGGCCTCTAACATGCTCGGGAAAGAGTCAGCCCGGTGAGCTTTTTTGACGGTGGCGGTTGAAATTGCATAAATGATGTGGTTTTCCACCGGCCGATGGGGCAGGGGATGTAACCGGTGGTGACACACTGGTGACACGGTTCATGTGGAATAGATTACATGCCATTTGAGTTCGTCGCCTGCGCTTGCAATCCCTCCGTACGGGGTACGGGGGTTGGAATAGTTTAACCACAGTGAAGGATATTAAATTTGCATTTTAAATCTACTCCACCCGCGTTTTGGTGATCCTTCTTTTTCTCTCTCTGTCTCTCTCTCACTCTCTCTTTCTCTCATAGCTCACCTTTAAAAGCATTGCTATGACGATGAAACTAGAGGGGAAAGCAGTGGGGAGAATTTAATAGAAAATGTATTCCCATTCCCCTGACGGTTTTGTATGTACAGGGAGCCGGCGAACGGGTTGAAAATCACATTTTAATTCGAATTGTATGCCATCATGCCGGTACGCATTGCGATAGCGGGGGAATTACGAACAACGACGGGTTTTGTTGAAATTTCAAATCAAACGTCTGTCGTGATGCATTTCATTGTGAAGTTTTCGAAATTAAAATCCGCCCTTCCGGCAGCTTCCGGCGAAACTAATAAGCGCGCTTTTGAAGGTGGCTTGCTGTTGGTTAAGCCCCCTCTGCTCGCTGTTCCGCCCATTCAATAAACCACGCGTGTGTGTGTGCATGCGTGTGTGTCTTTTCCTCCAAAAGTAACTCAAACATCCGCTTCTGGCCTCCCTTGCGCGAGCAGCACGGCAGCACGAAATCTCATCATTCATCGTGGTGACAAAGCCGCCGGGAGCACCATTGCAGGCCCAGCTCGTCAACCATCCCGTGATGTACACAGAGGGTGGGTAGGCCGCCCTGGGTAGGCGAAATGTATTTGAATAATTTATAATTGCTCCCGCTGGTCCCTCAACGGCGTACCTTGCCCGCAACCCAACGATTGTCCTTAAAACAGACGCTTAAGTAGATGTTAATATTATGCTTATGAACCGTCACCGCCACCACCACGGTTGCCGCGAGGTTGCGTGTGATTTAGTAAGCTCACATGCCTCGCAGGCACAAGCGGGGAGAATCGCAAAAAGGGCGGCAGCGGGCACGTTCTCCATTAGCTGTGGGAGCGATGTGGGGAAGCTAATTTTGGGGTGCTTGATGGATTGGGGCCCATTGCAGGCGCGCGCGCCCGCGACACACAGAGCCGATCCGCCCCATGCTGATGGAATGATGAGAGTTGTACGTCATTATTGCTACTATTATGATGACTACGATTTGGCGGCGGTAGAAGGTTTCGGTTCGTTTCGTACGGTCCTGCTCGTGGCAGCTCGTTCGCTCCTGCCGTGGGCTGAAGATATCGATGATTACCATGAATAAATAATATTGCGCACAGCCAGCAGGCATTTGCGCGAAAAGTAGTCCTCCTGCTGCCTCAGTAGTTCTGTTCTTGGGTGGGGTGGGGCATGGGTTGGACGCAAAACACGCACGCAAATGATAAGTAATTTTCGGTGGAATCAGACCGTTTCATGTAGATTTCGGAACGCGCGGGCGATGCCGATCGTGGTCCCAGAGCAAATATTGAACCTGGGTATTGCGTTTGGCGATGACACGGGAAGCTTTCAAGTTGCTGATGAGCGTGACTACGCTGCAAGAATGAAGCTAATAGGGTGTATCTTATCGCCGGTTGGTAATGTAAATGATAAATTCTTCCCTGCGCATTGGTTCATCCTAATGTATTGATTAAGGAAAGGATCACGATGAATGTGCTAACGTGGTTGATGTTGCTGGCTTTCTAGCAGAGTATTATTAAGAAGTAGAGGTAGAAGGCCGGTCTGGTGGTACAGTCGTCAACTCGTACGACTTAACAACATGCCCCTCATGGGTTCATGCCCCGAATAGACCGTGCCCCCATACATAGGACTGACTATCCTGCTATGGTAACAATAAGACACTGAAAGCCAAGCTCTCTTCACTAGTGGGTACAGGCAGGCCTTGACCGACAACGGTTGTTGTGCCAAAGAAGAAGAAGAAGAGGTAGAAGGAAAATGAACAAAAATAACATAAAGAGTAAAGAATGAAATTACAAAACATTGTTGAAATATAGAACCGAAGAATAGATAAGAGAAGAGAAAAGAAATGTTGAAAAAAGGAATTAAAATAAAGATAATTAAAAACCAAACAAATTAAAAGCAAAATAAAAGAAAACATAAAAGAACAAAATTAATAGAAATAAAGTCTGGCAAATGGAGCAAAAAGAATAAAAATAAGAAGAAGAAAAGCATGTTAGAAAAAAAACAAGAAAAGAGGGAAAACCAGAGGATGAAAACGTATAAATTTGAGGAATGAAATGATAAAGAAAACAACACTGAACAAAACAAGTTTAAAATGATGAAATATTTTCAACATTGTCAACAGCTGCAAGTGAGTAGCATTGAAAAAAAAATTGAATGATTAAACCCGGTTCCTAATCACCAAACGCAGCTAAGGTCCTTTATTGTTTCGTTACTCCCATCGTGGAATGAGTTAATACGGTTCACGCACAAAATGAAACTCCCGCTTGGCTTGGAAGTGAAACCCATCGCACAAAAGGTGTCCCGGCTCAATGAATGGAATCGTAAATAACCGTTAAATGGCGATTAGTAGAAATTAAACTTAACTGCTCAACGCGCCGGCACGATGAATGGGGTTGCGCACACTTTCGTTAATTGGCGTCCCTTTTTTCGCAATCGACCGAAATGTATCCCAAATTTGCGTTGAATGGAATGTGGCCGGAGTATCAAGCGATACATTTAATTCAACGCTTCAACCCGTTTAAAGGCTCCTTTTGCTCGCTTTGCAGGGTAAAAATTGTATTGAGTGGTGTCGGAAATAGAGATTGATCGCTGGCTTTGTGTTGTGTGTCATGGAGGAATTTGAACATTTGAGCAAAGAATTTTAGCAATCAAACGGTTGCCAGTTAGTTTTGTCTGACGGAGAAATGTTTCGTCATGTTTTTATTTGTTTTTCTTGTTCCCCTGCACCAGCCATCGTGAATATGGACGAGATAGTCTGGCGGTTTTAATTACAGCATTTTGTCTCTGACGTTTTCAGTTTTCCATGTCTACAATGTCCAACCCATTGGGTGTGTGGTGCTCCCCGACACTGCTGCATCGAAAGCAGGACCCCAGCAAGGAAAGTGAAGCGCATTGTAGAGAGTTTAACATTCGTAAGAAAACCACAGACTCACATCCGATGCAGCTACATTCGCTCCATGTCTACCAGACATCACCCCAAACCCATCGACAGGCCGACGCAACAGCACACCCTGCCGAGCCAACAGTTCCGTGAATCACGAAACCACCACCGCCGGGTAGGGTTTGGATTTATTTACGATTACACTTTCCCGTCCAAACGAGGACGAGGGCGGCATCCTTTTGGGTCCTTTGCCGCAACTGAAGGAAGAAAGTGAAAGTTCTGAATGGGAATGGATTTGCATTTTCCGCTGTACCAGAGCTCGAGCTGTCCTCCAGCTGTTATTTGGAGATTAACATAAATGTGGCCCCGAGTGGATGGGAAGAGTGGACGGATGCTCACTGCAGACGACAGCCATCCGTGTGCCGTGTTGGGTCGTGAAGTGGTTTGTTGTGGCGCTGGCACACCCCATGGGTCTGTGCTGACAAATGGTTGAGGATCGGACGTTTTGGAGCGCGTGCTTGAAGCGGAGTGAGCGGCGGAGATGCTAACGAAATTTAAATTCGTTCATATGTGCTGAGCCACAGTTTAAACTGATGCTTAAACAGGGTAACAAAAGAGTTGAAAGACTTCTTCAATAGGCTTTTTTGTACTGCCGATTTGCCAGAATGTCTGCAATTGGTAGCACAATGCCCCTTAAAGTATGCAATGTTGTGTATTTTTTTACATGTACCCGTTAGTATGCAATCGGTACTGCAAATGCCCCTTGAGTTAAGCAAATATTTTCAAAAGGAACGTTTTAAAGCAGTTTTATATTGACTTGTTATGTTTATTGTTGTGTGTTGTTTAAATAAGAAAGAAATTACTCTTTCAAACAAGTTCACATCCTTGGGGTAGCAAACAAATGAAGAACTCATAGCCCTCTAGTAATTATTTTCAAACCCACTGCAACCTTTTTTTGAGATTGTGCACGACAACTTGAGTTGATTATTTCTAGCTTCACTTCGTTGCCCATGCTTAGTGGAACTTCACTACAGGGGGGTGGGAGCAACATTAATTTGTAATGTTTTCATCAAAAACAATACCCACTTTGCATACTTCTGTTGGTGTTTTGCAAAACCGTCAAACCGGGTACCGTTGAGGTTTGTCTATTTGTCCCACTTGCGGTGCTAGCAAATTTCTGCCAGCTTTGCACGGTGCAAAAATTGAAAAACGGAACATGAGCGAAGTGCAGAAAAAAAACACAAGAACAACATACACATCCCACACCATCCACCTCGAACGCCCTGCCACCCTCCGCCGCCGGAAAGCGTGTCAGGAGAGTGTGCGCTCGCGAGATGCTTCAGCTTTCGGGTAATGGAAAAACTTTTCCGATTCACAGCATTACTCTCCGCTCCCGGCGGACTCAGCCGAGCTGGAGAAAGGGGAAGGAGGTTGTGCCTCTACTAATGCACTTGTTTTGTGCCAGTTACTTACACCATTTCCGGGCACCATTTCTACACCGCAATGCTGGTGTTGTGTGTAATTTTTACTTGCAGCAATGTTTGGCCTCTTCTTTTGGCAGTTTGTGTGTATGTGTCGGGGCGGGAGTTTTTTTTTGCTAATTTTTTGGTGTAAAACTAAGATTCTTTATCGCGTTTTACGGTTGCAGGGGTGTGTTTTGTGCTCTTTTTCTCCCACGCGCTGCTTCCCGTTTGTGATGGTAAAAGTTTTGTGTATTTGCCGAGCCCGAATTGAAGGTAATGTTTGCGGAAGCAACCAATCTGGCTGCTTTTGTGGCAGTTACCGCACTTCATAGGTGGTTCCCACAGGGCGGTTGAGTTCATCGGTTTGCATACACACACGCTTAGGTGATGAGTTTCGGTGGCAGGTAAAATGAAGTTGATGCGGAAGTTGATATGTGCAATATGCATGACAAGCGTCTCGTTTGCCTGGAGGTGATTTTGTTTTAAACTGTTGTGTCTGGGAGATGAAAAAACGTAAAGCAAAGTAATGAATACGGTCTAACAGCATGCGGTTGCTTTACAATCGTAAATGGATCGTTTTGAACGGTGTTGCGTGTAGCCGGTTGCATACTTTTAGGCTAATATGTTCCGGAGGTTGATTTGCTGTGCGTTTGCGATGGCAGAATATTTTTCAAAAGAATTGAAATGTTTTGTTTTGGGTTGTTTATATTAGTTTTGTTGTTTTCTTTAATAAATATTGCAAAAAATGCAGTATATAAGGTTGCATACATGTCAGCGCTTTGTAAGATGAATTGATTTATATTTGGTTTGCTTTACCAATGCTTTTTTGACAACAAGACATCACTCAGTAATTAAAATGCATTTTTGTTTTAAGTTATGTCTCCTCCTTTTGTCTGTCATATTTCTCAGTCATTTCAAAGTTTCAGTTCCATTCGTAATTGTTGATCCAGCTCGACTATAAAAACAATACTGTACTGCTTTTAATTGTTTTCTTTTTTTCTCGCAAACAACGACACTAATGATATTCCATAAAACAACGTTCAAAATGAAATCAATTTCATCGCGAATAGCAGCAAAAAAGTAGCAGAAAAATGCGAACGAGAAAATAAAACGACACAGCCCACACATAGACACCCTTCATCCCACAAACTATAACTATCGTGTAAACTTTTACTACCTTTGAGTTCCGAGCTTGTTGAACAGTTTCGACATATCGCGCACCCGACCAAACGACGCTCTATCCAAAACCCATCCAAGCTGACCGGGGACGCTCGCGTTCCGCTGTTCGGCCGGAGCGTTAAGAACGATGCTTTATCGCGGATCGCCACGAACCCTCGGCCCTCGGCACGATAGCGAATGACAACTTTTAATGCCATCATGATCATAAAACACGATTATTCCCACCGTTCATCAAAGTTTCATGGTCGGTGGTAAAGTTTACCGAGCGAGCGAGCGAGCGAACGGGGCTGAACGCTAAATGATAGAACGATTTCCTGCCTGTCGCCCGGGGAGGTAGGGTGATGGGGGCAAATGGGTCATGGACGGGTCCCCACGTTGCCATTAGCCGGTTTAGCAGGCGGGCTGCGGGGTAAAAATGATCAACTGCGAGCATCATCCCGGCTCTCCGCTCCGGAAGGCAAGGACATTTCTAATTATCCGCCCAGCCCGTGTCGGTGGTGTTGACCGTGATTTGCATAGCTGCAGGCGCTTAGCAGCTGCCTACTGCGCTGTTTATTAGTAGTTTATGCAACTCGCATGCATCGCAGGGACAGGACGCCGGAGCAGCTCGCTCGAATGGAGAAAGTTTGTTTCCGAGGGTGGAAATTTGTCCCCATCGAGATTGACATTTTGTGCGGTGAAGAGGGGGGAGGGGGGGCAGCTATGAGTTTGACCGTGTGTGAGGGATTGCAATTTGCACTTTCTGCACATCAGTGGAAAGTTTCCCCTTTTTTGTTACTGCTGTCAACCAACTCCAACTCGCATGGCACATGGTCAGGGATCGAAAGGTTTTCGAGATAACCGGTTGAGCTTTCGGGTGCTTTTGGAGAGTGTTTGTTGGCTTTACGTGTGAGTGCTGTGAGTTGTAAAACATTGGCTCGACCACTCGGGGACATGTGTGTGTGTGTGTGTGTGTGAGTGTGTTAATGTTTAATTTGCAGGATGATGAGGTGCTTATGCATCAATAATCCGTTACTTAAAGCGCTTTATAGACGAATGCTTTAGTGTGAAGTTGTCCGTGCGAGTTAAACATCGAGTGCCAACAAAAATCAATGATCACAAAAGAAGAAAAAGAAGATAAAAAAGACTCCTAACAGAGTGTGAGTAAGAAATAGCAAAAATCTGCCCCACCCTTGCCTCATCAATCCACCCTCCCGCGGAGTCACACTTTTGCCACCGGAAATGGCTTTTTCATTTCCTGCCGATGAGCTTTACCCGTGCTCGGGGCCCTGCGTTTCCGTTTCATTGGTACGGTGCCGGCACGATTTCCCCCCTCCTCCTTCCCCCCTTCACCCCCCTTCCCCTCGTCCTGATCGGCTCATTTACCACGGACAATCGACCACGGAACGCGCGCTGCAGACATTTGGGCGGCTCACAGTCAGTGTGTGTGTGTGTGTGTGTGTGTGTGTGTGTGTGTGTGTGTGTGTGAGTGTGTATTTTGCCCGTACACCCGGTTACTGGGTCTCCCGTACCCCACCCGGAGGCTGAACCGGATATCGGTGTCATTAAATCGGCTCGCAACCTCGCTCATCCTTGCCTATCGCCGTCTCGCTAAAGTAGGTCACCTGACCATTGGTTGTACCCCGGATTGGGATTGCGGTTGGCCGGCTGTGGGGCCAGCGGTGCCAGGGTGGAAATCCGCTGGCCGACATTTTATGAGTAATGTGCAACAGCGGCAATCAGCCGGAAAGCGGAAATGTCGTTCGGGGTATTACGAGCCAGCCCGGCCGGAACGGCACACACACACACACACGCTGGGATCCTGACCACGGACAGGATCTTTTTCGCGTGCAGACCAATTAAAATGCCGTCTAGGGGTAGAAAGGGCAGGAGAGTGGCTTTTTATATGGCTGCACCCGAGCCCAAATGGCTGTTTGCCGAACGCCGCGTAACGTAAATCAATATAATTCGCTCATAAAAACTGGAAGCCTGTTCCTGCGCCACACCAGGCGTGGGGGACGATTGGGAAGCGAACGACCACACGGGTTTGGGTGTGTTTGATGACACGGGTTCGTGAGGTGCCTCCCCCCCCACTCCCCGTTCGCCCCCCTTCTTTTTTTGTTTGCCTTTTCGCTTTACTTCGAAACGGTTAGCCGATGGAGAATTGATTTCAATTTACACAGGCGCGGCCACATATTGTAAGGCAGATCTAATTCGCATCGACGGACCAATGTTGTGATTTGGTGCTTTTCCATCGGGTGTGTGCATTAATAGCACAGTGTGGCGATTGTTTCCGTTCGTGCACAATTAAAAAGTGTGGCCTTTAATTGCACCCTTTTGCGTGTGGTGCATTCTGTGGTGCAGCGTGTTGGCGCCAACAAGGTGAAATTGTTGGGATGGGTTTGCGGCACAGTGGTGCCTTTCTTTGCATGGGATAATGCATTTGCAGAATCGCTCTCTTTAAGCAAATTTGAATCTTTTTTTAACGAATATTTTATCCAATATCAAGCAACGATCCAACTATGTATGGCGCATCCTTCGATAAACCTACTCCAGACGTACGTACCGCTCCATTTGGTCGTCTTATCATTGTGCATCCTTTCATCTGCAATATGCTGCCTGTTTACCACGCTAACCTCTGCACCGCAAAAAAAAAAAAAAAAATTCGGACCAAATTTGATTGAAGAAAGCAGAAGCAAGTGGCAAAAAATTAATAATCCCCCGGTCGCTGGGTGGCGCAGTGCAAATTGCAGACATTCGGGCGATAAAATCTCAATAAAATATTCACGTTCGATATGGAAATTCGGAACAATTCGGAGCCCCACCCTATCTCTCTCTCTCTCTGTGTGCCATCAAACTTTACACCCTTCGGTCCTGGGGTTTGGGTCCGGGGCTTGACCCATCCTTTTCGTTCGATGATGCATCGTGTTGATTGTGAATTCAGTTAGCATTTGGCAACGGAAGGGTGCTGAAAGTTTCCCTCGGCAAACAGCATACAGACACACACATACACAAAACAGAACCGTGCTCGATCCGAAATAGTGGTGCCAAGAAAGTATGAGTTTTTTTTTTGCTTTGTTTCTGGGTCGGTTTTGAGTCGTTACCGACACTCACCGACATTTGGTCGATCGATCCGGTGTGAAAGTTCACAAGAAATACTGTTTATCTGCAGCCGAGAGTCGAGAGAGTAGAAATGGATTTTTCTTCTTTTTTTGTATGATTTAGTTAACGTGCCACCTCTCACACACTCCCTTTTTTTCTCGTGCAGTACTGTGTGGACAAGTGGTGCGACACTTCGAAACTCCATTTATTGTTTTATCCGTTCCCGGCATTTTTTTGTGTGTTGTACCAACCCTCGAGTAACATGACTAAAAAGAGGAGGGGGAGGAGATGGGACTGGTGGCTGGTTGAAGTGATTTTTCATCATTTTACTGCAGTGCCACTTCTCGCCCGTGGTCCCAAGTCCACTCGATAATGCGGACATTTTTGGGACATTTACTCGTGCTGAAATTGCAATCAGAACGGAGAGGGTGCATTAGGTCCGGGGGAGGGGGAAGTGTGGAAATCGCTTTTCCGTTCGTGCCAATATTGAAAAATGCATTTTGATAAATGTTGCACTGTTGGATGAAATTCAAAAGCACGCCCCGTGAGTACACTCGTAGTCGTCGTCGTCGTCGTAAATGTCACTTTTGCTGGTGTCACTTTTGGCGCCAACAGCCCCTGCCATTGTGTTTGTTGACAGCTGGCGTTTACTTATGCAAATTGCGGGGTGCAAAATTGTTGTGTGTGTTTGGGTCCAAGTGTGCGCTGGATGCTTTGGCGGTAGAGAGAAAATTGAATCTCGCCGTTGTCCCGCAGTTGGCTCGTCGCCATCTTGGCAGGCTGTGGAAGTTGGTTGCTCATTCATCGGGGTCGGATCCTCTCCCCCCCTTTACGGCACTGCAAAACAACCACCGAATGCGGTACGAAGGCAAGGACGGTGGTACGTGCGTGCCGGAGCCGGATCCACGGTACGGTGGCCGCTTTCCGTGGCCGTTCACGTGGACGTCGGGCGTCCGGCAGCCGCCCCTCAACCCGGGCGACATGGCGAACCTGCACGAGCGCATCAACCACCTGCGGCCGGTCTGGTTCGAAGGGTTCCAGCTGAACGTGACGAAGGGCTGCGGCGTGAACCGGACGCTGGGCGCTAGCTGGAACCTTAGCCACGTGACGCCGAGCGGCTTCCGGTTCGGTGGACACTTCCAGCGCCGATGCAGCGATAGCGTGCTGGTAAGCCCTTTCTCCTCGCGCATTCCCGCGCGACCGGTGGCTGTGTTTTAACGCTCGGCTCGAAATTAATTTTTGCAGACCACACCACTTGTAGCGTTCGATGTGAATCCGACGACGCTCTGCACGAACCTGCTGCTGCTGTACCGGCCGGTCCGGTCGGTGGGACTCGAGCTAGCCCTGCAGCTTCGGCCGGGCGCGAAACCGTACGTGGACGAGGTGTCGCTGCAGTACACCGGGGCGAGCCGGACGTCCACCGTACGGTGCAGTACGCCCGACACCACGCTCGACTCGTACCGGGTCAGCCTGGATCATCTGGTGAGCGTGAACGATCGGCTCTGCTTCGGGGTGGAGCTGCTGTGCGAATGCTACCGGGGCGCTCAGCACACGAACGTGGCCTTTGCCGGACGGTACGTAGACTCAAAAGCGAGCTAGCAAGAGATGGGAATGATGATGATGATGCTGGTTTGCCACCGGGCTACTTTAGAGATAAGTGCGCGCTGCATGCGGATTAATGCGGTGTACGGACCAAAGGCGGCAGATAATTGCTAACCCAGTGGTTGTTAATTATGGACGGAAAATGGTATTTCCTAGTGTTGCCGTTTTTGCCACACACAGCCACGCACTTAGCCGCCGGCTTAAGGTGTTTGCATTGTTGCATCCGCGCGTTGTTTTGCAATCGGACAAGGCTTTTCGCTGTAACAAACGCTAACAACAGCGTTCCATTCGTTCCATTCCGTTCTCCGCGCAGCTACAACCGGGAAACGTCCACGCTGGCCGCCACCGTTTCGCCCGAAGCGTTCGATTTGAGCTACTGGCAAAAAGTGTCCGGCACGTTGCAGATGGGCTCGTCCATGATTGTGAACCAGCGGCAGAACCGGGCGCTCGGCACCGTCTGCTACCGGCTCGAGCACGAGGACACGGTGATCCGCGGTTCGTTCGACTCTGATTGGACCGTCGGCTTCACGTACGGCAGGTTAGTAGTAGTAGTAGTAGCAAGTACGGAAGGACAAAACAAAAAAACTCTCCATTGCTGCGCGTCACAAAAAGGCTCAGGGCCTGGTGGGGTCTGATAAATTTCGCAGCAATTAAATCGAAAATCGAATCCCTTACCCATTCCCTTCCTGCTGTCCCCGCGCACATCGCCACTTATCTGTCACGTATCTCTTTTCATGTGCACCGGGTTGGAAAAATTCAATCCACTGTCAACCTCCGCCCGAACCCGAATGCACACGCCCACGTTGGCCATGCGGATGACGATGATGTTAATGATCGCACACCGACCGACCGACCGATGATGGATGGCTGCCTGTCCGAAAATGCAGAAAGCTTACGCCGGCCGCATTCACCGCCCGGTTGAGTTTGTTGTTTTGCGTGCCGAAAAACACGTTTCAGTGTGGATTTCGGATTGATTTGGATTCTAATTTGCTGTGAGTGTGCGGGACCGCTGTGCGGCGCCGACCGGTGCACGCCATTTCCCCCGATCCGCTTGATTTCGCGCAGAATACTACGGACGGCAGCGGTTTGGCGGGGCTTTTGCGTGCGACCTCAATACGCGCGCGCGCGCGATCGATACGAACCGCAGAATGGGAAAGCGAATCAACCTAGAAAAAACGGAAAAAGGCCGCACATGTGCTCAGAACAGTTGTGGGTTTCGGGTGACGGATTGGCGCGGGGCAAGGATTAAATGACACTCTACACGGGACAGCACTGCGTACACACACACACACACTCTCGCTCTTCACACCTTGAAAAGGGACCGCAACCGAGCGGACTGGACGAGTGTGTATGCCTGTGGACCAAATTAGTCCGATAGCTCATCCGATTCGAAACCGCGTCCCGTTCCCGTCCGGTGTGGTTTTTGTTTGTATGTGTGTGTGTGTGTGTGTGGAGACCGAGCTGTCCGAAGCTGCCCTTATTACCCACTGTGCATTTATGTATTTGAATGATTCTGTGGAGATCGATCGCAAATGCAGCTGGCCGATAGTGCGGGGACATTGCATAATCTTCTCTCTCGAGTTTTTTCTCGCGTTTTCATGGTATTTTCTACTTTTCCAGAAAGGGGAAGCTATAGAGTTGGGCAATTGTATTGATTTAATTTTAAATTCTTTCCTCTACCACGAAAAAAAAAACCAGGGGCTGGGGCTTAAGGTGGAAAGCGACAGGTGAAAGCCACAAACAACGCACACACATTTCATTTTATTTTGCTAATGTTTAAGTGCAATATGGTGAAGTAATTTGAAGCTGATTTTAAATGGTTTTTTTTTTTTTTTGGCGGATTTGGACGTTTTTGCTGTGCCAGTTGAATGATGTGGCGCGTGATTAAATATTCATCCCATAATGATAAGGCCCTGCAAGCAACTTATCGTTCAGCGTGTACCACGATCATGTGCGATAATTGATTGCAGTTTGTTCCGGCGGGCTGCATTAGCTACGATTGATTAAAATTGAATAGAAATGCAATCCAATTTAAGGGTGACATCGCTGCAGATGAATTTTTGTCGATGTGTGTGTGTGTGTGCATTTGTGCCCTCAATCTATTGATTTAATGAATAGTTTTTGTTTTTGCCTTTATGTGCGTTTTGTTGAAATATTTCGTTCACAAGTGCAATTTAAAAGGGATCCCGCGCTCTCATTCTCAATCGATTAGTACGCCATTTGGGTAACAAAAAAGGGTAATGATGCATCCATCAAACGCATGGTTAGGAGACGATGAAATTGACACTCATCCTCGGATTTGCAATTGCGAATTATTGTATGAACGGTTGAATGAAAACTAACTATCGACACTGAAAGGTCGATTCTATCGGATCACGAACTAGTAATGTTGGTATTTTACGACGAATAATGTGACACACCGCACTCATCCTACCCAGCGCCACATTTACATGAAACCAGGATTTATATCCTATCAGCTGTGACTAATTAATTATTTATCTAAATGCCGCTAAGCATTGTATGATTGATTGGATTGCAAGTTATTTCGAAAGGATGAACAAAAATACGATGGAACACGTCAGCTTTGGGTATGTATGGTTTCGATTCGTTTTAAACATCTCTATCATCTACGCTTGCACTTTAATCATTAATTTAGTAAAAACATTTTACCCGATTTTTTTTACTTTTAGCTCGGACCACTACAGCTGAACGCTCGGCTTTGTGGTGTGACGGTGATTTGCTACGGAATTTGGCCAGAAAACCTCGAAAGGGAAAAAGGGATTCATTTTCCCCTTTGGCTCCCCATACCCAGGGTAGAGTTTTGTGGATTGAAGCGATAACTTTTGCGCCTTTCGAGCGCTCATCGTGTGGGTATGTGTCCTAGCATGCTTCCGGCAAATAGGCAGGTCAGGGGAAAAAGTTTGCCCAGTTTTGGCTTGGCTTAGAGTTACACGCCGCTCTGTGGCTTTTGGGAGGCAGCGTAAACGAGCCATTTAGAGGAACGGATGCCAGACCGTCGTCTAATGTACGGATGCGGAACGCTGGCCGTCGTCGGGGCTTAGGTTCCAGCGGTGGCGGTGACGTTCGCTTAAACTTTCCTCCCGAAAATAGAGACAGACGACATGTGTCACTGACCACGGTTTATCGGGCCGGGGCGTTACGCAGTGGGTGGAAGTTGTTGTTGGAAGGGGAGTGAAAGAAGAGAGCTTTTGCTTTCACTTTATCTCACCACTTGAAAGGGTTTTTGGCCCCCCCCCGGTCGTCAGGGTGGTGGCCCACTGGTAATGTTATAACCTGCCAATATGTCATCGGTGGGGAAAAAGTTTTCCGTTCGCCAGCCTGTGCCGGACAGATGCGGGTGGTGTGTGTTTTGTTCGGCTATGCCCGATCTCTGTTGTTTTCGGCTCAATTTTGGGTTCCGGGAAAAGAATGTTTACCGAATTGTTGAAGAAATTGTTCTACGTATCGTAAAGCGAAGATGACACAACGATTAAACCTCTTGTTTTTATTGCTTGGTGTTTCGATATAATCGTTGTAATCGTTGTGCGGGCATCGTTACTCTGCCGGTGGAGGAAACGCACAAATAAAACCACTCCGCCCCGCTCCCATCCAACGACATCATTACCGTAACCAAACATTATTGTTTTGTTTTATTTGCCCGGTGTTTCAGCCACGCATCGCGAGATACGGACACAGTGATGTGCGCGGCAAATGTCAGCATAATCGCGTTATGGCCACAATTAAACCCCCCACCCCTCCCCCCCCCCGACCAGCAAGACGGTGCGTAGTGTACGGTTCGGTTTTCTTAAGGACAGTTCTATTCATCCTTTACCCCTTTTACCATTTGCCGGCTGACGCGGGCTAAGAATTATGGGGCACCGTTATTTATGCTCCGGTTTGTCCCTCTCCCTTTCAGACCCGTGTTCCCCTTGCTGCTTACTTTTCGCCTAGTTTCCGCACTTGTTATCTGGGCGAGCGTTGCGCGTCCCGCGTGTCGCATCTTGCAATTCCGCGCGTTCCAAACAACCATTAAAGATTATACGTTAACGCGTTTGGGTGGAGTGTTGCAACTGACGGGGGAAGGGGGGGGGGAGAGTTTAATATCTTTTTTCCGTCCTCCGGGAGACATGGGGGGGCACGGCACGGGAAGAAGCTGGTATCCATCCGTCCGAAATGGTGTAAACCGAGCCACCCAAGGCCGCCATGTGTTTCATTTCGCTTTGCTTTGTTTTGTTGCAAATGTTTTGTTGTGCTGTGGGGACGCGATTTTTTACTCTCGCATTTTTTCTTCTTTTGAATTAGGCTGTTGAGGAAAACTTTTTTTTCTCGAATGCTCCCCGCCCCCCATATAAACAGTGTTGGATTAAGTTTTCTTGCCCGGGAAAGATTGTTTTTCACCGCCATTTCCCTTTTCGGCACAAACTGCTGCGATGCGAGGATGATGATGGAATAGGAGATGCTAGGAAAAGGGGTGGAAAAACAAAGCGCAAGGAAACATAAAACCGACCCCCGTCCATCGTTTTTGGTTTAGCAGCTTGCGGGGAAGAACTGTGGGGGGTGGCGATGGCGGGTTGGTTGGGCAGAATGCTTTAATTACTCTCATTGGTGCGATTAAAAAATTAAACATTTATTATCTTCATTAATCCTCTCGCGGGATGGATGGAGCGTTGAGAAGTGAGAAGAGTGTGGTGAACATTTTCCCCATTCTGTGTGTCTCAGGGGGTCCCTCCTGCCTGGCCTGATGTGCGAGTGTTGGTGCGTTTGTAAGCTCGGTGCTCCGTACGCGCTTTTCCTTCGAGCTAGCTGGAAAGTGTTTTCTTTCGCGCGATCGCTTCCCTCATGGTTCATGGTTCATTTGTTCGCTTTTATCTTCCCGGTTACAGCGTTTTTTTTTTTTTACTTTATCTCTATCTCTCTCTCTCCGTTGTTATTCCTGCTGTTTGCTACATTTCCGCGCCAGTTTTCCTCACATCACTCGGGGAGGGAAAACGGACAAAAGAAAAGATTGTGCACAAAAAAAAAAAACAAGAACAGGCAAACTTTGGCGTCTCGGAAAAAAGCACCTGCTCTTGACGGTTGAAGAAAAAACTGCGCCCTACCACTCCCGACCACCCGTTTGCCGGCGGAAGGTTTGCTCCATTTTTCTTCTGGTGAAAATTTAATGAAGCGATAAATTTCTTTCCCCGAAAATGCAACCCTGTTGTTGTACCCAGCGCGCCCCCGGTGAAAGCGAATTTTGGCTGCCCGGGTGATAAATTCGGTTTTGCGCACCGCGCCATGAACGGGCGAACGTTTTACGACTGACTAGACGGGGGAGGGGAGGCGGGGGGTAAGAGGAAGGTGTGGGGGGAGGAAGGAAGTGGTGTGTTGCCTTACGGTGTAGCGTTTCGTCGGTAATTAAATTTGATAGAATGCCGATAGCAGGAAACAAAATACCCGCGCGGATAAAGGCTTGCTAATGGGTGGGAGTCGAGGAAATGGGGCGGGGGAAAGCAGGGGGAGAACGTAAAAGTTGCCACCGGAATTGGCCAGCTAATGGGTCATTGGCAGTGGGTGTTTGCTTGCGCTTAAAGTGTGCGGGTTTTCCCGCGGTTTATCCTTCACTGTCGTGCGCTGGATGTGTAAAACGCCGGAAGATATGCAATCGTACGGCACTGTCGTTGGCATTGCAACGTTCAGTCGCTGGAAAAATACCATTTGTTCAAAACCAGTTTGTCGTAATAATCGTGATAAAAGCTACAACACAGCTTTCAATTCGAAAGATAGACATTTTCTCCCACTCACTGGTTAACCATTGCATACCATTTTATTTCAGTTCATTTCTTGATGCTCGCATTAATTTAAGAATGTAGCTTTTCTTGTCCCTAATTTAATAAAACAGTAATTTATCCGGTTGAGGAGCATGCTTTATTCCTCCGCAAGTTCTTTATTCCAATTTCTCCACTACGTCTTAAACAAACCAACCGGAATGCAATCAATACACCAAATTAGCATGCGAGACTCGTGCTGTAAGATTGTGTGATCATCCTCTCTACTTTACTCCCGCTGCAAGCGAAATGCATTTACCCGAGCGTCCCGAGACGTTGCACCCGAGAGCGTGCTGTATCGGGCGTAACAGATACTGCGTCGGTTTGTACTGCTTTCCAGCGCGACACGGCTGGGCGATGTACTATTTCAATCCCGCACGGCCACAGTGTTCGACAGCCCGGAAGCACGTAGACGATATAAATCCTCCCAGCTTGAAGTACTTTTATGAGTAATGGTACCGACGGCATCGCATCGGTGGCAGTGCGGCAAGCTTCCGGCTCCGGGTAGATACATCTCCACATATTATTATTCAGTCACAGGGGGGCATCTGTGTAAGCTTTTGCGTGGAGGGTTTGGAAGGCTTCAGGAGTCGAGCCCAGCGGGACAACATTCTCTCCTTTTGACAACGGTGGTCCGTGCGCGTGTGCTGTGTTATGATTGAGGTTTTGCTCAACCGTACATCGCATCAACGGCGGATAAGCTAATAATCGAAGCGCACACCCCTCTCCTTCCTCCCCCTGTCCCGCACATCGCACGAGCGATTCCGTACAGTGGTGGGCGCTTACTCGTCATGCTTCGGCGGCACAATTATGCTACGTCGCGGATGACGCTCGGTTCATGTTTTGGCCCGTTTGCGCTTTCTTTCTTCCCTCGAGCGTAAACGCGTCTTCAAAGGGATCGGCCGTTCACTTCCTTGTTCTTGTGTCGTGGGAGTCTTGTGTGTGTGTGTGTGTGTGTGTGTGTGTGTGTGTGTGTGTGTGTGTGTGTGTGTGTGTGTGTGTGTGCGTGCGTGTGTGGGCGCAACTTTTCCGCCCACAAGTTTTCTTCGCGAAGTCTGTCGATAGGGCGAAGCCACCGCGAGTGCTTGTGCCTCCCATCGGTCGGTGGTCGGTCCCGTGGCTAAGTTCAAAGAAACAGTCAGCCGTTTGAAGGCTCACGACGCACACTCGGCCGCGGATGAATGCCTCGAGTGTGCGCCGGGAAGCGGAAAAATTTACGACAATCTCATCAAAATAAGAAGAAAGATGCTAGATGTTAAAAATTTTCATCCGACTGATTCGATGGATTTTTTTTTTTGCTGGTGGAACAACGGCACCGAAGGGATGAGCCAGCCGATGGATGAGGAAGCTGTGTACGGGCTCGTTAGCGGGACCTCGACACGCGTGTCTACGTTGGTCTTGGGAGATCAACAGGATGTATAAAATGTTTTTGTTTCTAACAAGCGAAGTAAAACAACCAGCGCGGATGAAATTTCCTTTCGCCAGTGCACACTTTTGTAATGCTTAGAATAAAGTCTAAATCAATTGTAGAAACTAAACTTTTTCCCCCGAATAAACGTAGTGAAGAGATTGCGGATTTCCGCTGCGTTACTCATGCTATGGCGCCTAAAGTTATGCAAATATCTTTCAAAATGACTGTATTTAGAAGAGCATACGTCAGTCGCATGGCACAGAACCACCCATTATATAACATGATGGTTGATAAAATGGCCGCAATGAAGAATTGATGTGAATGATTGTATAAACACGTCTTCGTTATTGGATCGGTACTAAAATTGTGCTTTAAATTTGATTTTTGCTCGAAATCAAAGCCTACATTTAGGCCGCATCATATATTTGCATAGAATTAGGCGCTTGTTTTTATATTTACCTTTTAAACGCCTTGTTGGCGGGCGATTATACATTACATACTAGCTAACGTCATCTTTAAATTAATTCTAGTCCAAGAGTTTTTGTTTTTTTAATTACATAAAAGCTATAAAAGCCAGGCAGTATATTTTTTAAAACAATTAAAACAGGTTAAATTAGTCCTAAAATTCCAACAATTTCAATGTCTCTCTGGCTATCCTACATTTACCGATGGATTGTCCCACTTGAACGCCTTCACTTGCACGCTATCACTCCACCATCATGGTGGTTAAAATCATTTTTTCGCCTTTCAAAAACAAGCAATCTCCTTACTCTCCCACTCGAAATTAGAGCATCGAAATGAAAATGTCAAAAATTGTGCGAATAAACATGTGCTAATGTGTGTGTGCCTGGGCTGCAGGGGATGAGAGCGAATGGTTCGAGTGTGGCCACTTCCTCGCGTCGCTGGCAGAGCTTGGATGGAGCGTGAGTACACTTTTTAAAAGAGCCACTTTTCGGGACCGAGAGCTCGCCCGTCACCCGGGCTCATCATGCCATGCCACTGCAGCAAGGGTGCAAAGTGTGTGTGTGAATCTGTTCATGGCTCGTGCCCGCGTTGAATTATGAATGTACTTTCAAACCGGAGCCGCTCGGCAGCCGATTCATCACGCGGCGGATGTTTTGTGAGGGAAGGGGGGAATGGGCATCGTAAGAGCGGCAAGGACTAATTATGTTGCCACTCGACGGTGCGATGCGATGTCCTTCATCTCTGGCGACACGTTAAATTCAATTACCTTTCCCTAATGTGCGTTCGTGCCGTCGGTGAGCGAGGTGGAGTGGACGCTCGGTCGTCCGCTTTTCCGTTCGCCCTAACTTAATGCCCTAACCGAAGGGTAGCTGCGGGAGCGGGCAGTGGTAGTGTAAGAAGGCGCATTACGTCCTGCCATTTCCGGGCGCAGGCGACGCTTGCGCGGCATCGCGGCCGTCAGACAAAGTTAGCTGATTAAATGAATGGAAAGCAGAGCGGCGGAGCAGGATTCGGTTCATTTGTACGATTCACACAGCGACGTGGCGTCGAGCGTCTGCGTGCTGGTGTGGGACATGTGCGGCGGTGTGTTTTCACGTCCAACGGATAAATTGAATCTAATCCGAAGACATTCGGCACTGTCAAAAAGTTTCCAGCCTCTGGTGCGTGTCGCTCCGGTGCTGCTAACTAATTCATCTCAAGTGCGAAGCGCAACGGTTTGCGGCGCAACGGGCAGGTGGGGAGAGAAAGTTTGTGAAATTTCCACCGAATCGGGCCGTTTTCCCCTTCACGTACAACGGATTTCGTTCGATCGGTTTCGGTGCGATTTGTTTGCGCACGCCGGCAAACATGCTGTCTGCATGCGGGTGTAAAACTAATATTACTGTAATGCAAATTGCATGACTTTAGGCGCTTTTGCCTTCGATGGATTAAATATGGAGCGCTGCTATGGAAAAATAAAAATCCCGCCGTAAGTAATGCAATACGCATAACAATATCCTGCTATTAAGACTTTAATTACAGCCTGTCCATCGCAACTACAGCGAATTTCGGCTGTCGATTGTAATATTATGGCGAAATTTTCTAGGAAAAATTATATAATTTTTTTCCATTTCCACCAAACTGGCTTGTTCCATTTTCGAAGTAATACATCCCCCCGGTTGGCCCGTGACTGTGACGAATTAAATTTTAATTAAAATGCCAAAGATTTATTGACTAAAGCGCTTCCGATGCGTAGCTTCCAGCCGCGGAGGCCATAAATGGTGGCTTTTATTATTTCAAAAAATACCCCTCAATCCATCCGCTGTTTCTCCTTCCTTCTTCTTGCTCCTCTACCGTACACAATAAAAACGGACGCATAAATATGCTTCATTCATCGCGCGCGCCGTCCCGGGCCCTCTAAATAGTTTGCCGAAATATTAGAACAAAACCCCGTCTCGGGCAGCGGGCGGATGTGGGCAAGTTAATTAAAAATTAATAACTCACCTGAAGCAGCACCCCGAAGGCGGCTGTTGCTGCTAATAAATTGCATTTGATCGATGAGACCATCCATCGGGATGGTCGTTGAAATATGGCTTCCGTGTTTAGGGCGGTCGGTGCGAGGCATGGGATGACCCTTGTTTGTGAGGTTTGTAACCGGAAAAAAAATGCCAGAAAACCCCCCAAATACACAACCTGAAAAATGTGTTTTTGCTGTGGGACGGTGTAACATACGGAAAATGGGCGAGGACGGTGTCAGATAGATAAATGTAAATAAAAAGCAATATTGCTGTCCGCTTTCAAACCTGCTTGCGAAGTGTACAATATGGTGCTCTTGTACCGTTGCAGGGGATTTGGGAAGATCGAATGTTGTGGCCAAACAGACGGTGCGCACGCTCGTAATGCGATTGGTCACACGGCGGTAGCTCATTTGTAGCCTGAAACAACGAGCCTCGTTTCCTCGTTTGGCGAGGGTTGTTTGTACGTCACGAATGTGTGTATCGAATTTGATTGCTAATGAAAACAGCCACACAATCCCTTCGTGTGTACCCAGTGAGGGAAGGAAAAACAGGGACCAAAATGGGGGCAGAATGGTTCCTACTTTTATTATGATAATGCCCGTTTAATGGTGTTGCCATTGGCAGTGGAAGAGGAGACTGCGAAGGGCAGAACGCTACCTTTTCAGCATCCGTCTCAGACCGGTGGTGACCACGTTGGTGGTGGTGGTGTCGTATCGCTGGGCGGGTAGGATTGGGAAGCATTTGAAATGCAAATCTTTTACTACTAAATACACTCACACACACACACACACACACAAACCACCCAAGAAGGATGGGAAGGCAAAAGTTGGCCGCTGTCGTGGTATCTTCATTTTTACACGACAAATTACTTTTAGAAGCAGTAGACAAAACAGAATTCGTTCGTTGCACAAACTGCTGGACACACTGTGGGAATGGGAGGGAATGGCAGGGGTAGGAGGGGCGAGAAGAAGACCGTCAGGTGTTGTACTGTCAAGCGAAATGTTGTGACATAATTTATGTAAAGTAGATTAAAATCTTTTCACTTCACTTCTCGGTTACTCGGTGCTGTTTTTTTTCTTGCTTCACTTTTGTACTGTGTGCTTTATTTTATTTTACTTTTCTTATTCTTTTGCCTTGCCTCTCTGTTCCTTCCACCTTGGTTTCGGTTTCAGCGCGATGAGGATTCTGATTTTTTCCTTTTGCCGCTCTTTCCTTTTGCCTTTTTTTTTGTTTTTGTATTATTCTTCGCAGCCATCTACTAAACGTGACGGATTTATGTGGAATTTTTGTGCGCTCGTTCTTGTTTTTTTTTATTTTACTTTATATTTTCTGTAAACTTTTGCCCAACGTTGCAATGTTTTAAAAAGCCCCCCTCCCGGAAGTGTGGGAAGTGTGGAGCATTAACAAAAAAAAAGGACAACGACGCGGACGCTACTTACGCCCGAAGAAAGGGAACGGGTTTTACCATAAATTATGCAAAAATACAATAGATAATACCCCGGGCGGCGGCAGAAGACATAACGTACATTTTTGGTGGATGGATGGTGCGCGTTGATACGTTTGTGTGTGTCTCGAAACTCTTCTTTTCTGTATCTGAGTGGACAAAACTGAAGGGACGCTTCTTTCAGGGAGTATTTGTCTCTCCTCTCACTCACTTAGTTTGCCGTTAAGAAGTGGAAGAAACTTTTCTTGACGAATTTGGCCCCGCCGCTGTGTGTCCTTTTGGCCGCATTTTTTTGTTTCCAAACCATTAAGCTGAAAGTAAACTTAGGGTACACCGAATTCGTATCATAGCGAAGAGGGGAAACGCTGGGAAAAGGGTTTTGGGTGCAATTTTTGGTAAGAAAATCAAGACACATCACCAAACTCGGCAAAGCAAAATGGCCCTCACAGTGTGCGTTACATTCACAGTCATCGCCGCACACAGCCACGTTCACGCGTAAAGTCTGAAATTACAGGCTCTTACCGCCCTCTGCGAAGCTCGACAGCTCGCTCGTAAGTGATCTTAACATCGTTTCATCGTTTGCGCAAAGCGGTCCCGTTTACAATTCAAATCGGTTGCTTCGCACCACACTCCCACCTTACCTGGCGCGGTGGGATGCGGCGAAAAGTTGTCGATTCCAGCGACCCTCTGTATCGGTGCTGTCTCTCGAAGCCGAGGCAAAACGATACTGAAGGAAGCGCCGTGGGACGTTCGAGTGATGGAATCTCTATGTTTTTTTACCACGTGGGCCATAGTACACCATCGCCCTACCGGCAAAATAAAGGATGTGCAGAAGGTGGAAAGCGCGAAAAAAGCGAACTTTTACCTACCGAGTTGATTTGCATTTGGATTTTCGTGCCCCGCTGGACTGCTCATGGACCGCTTGCCCGCCCGTTTGCCGGTGTATGTCTGTGCGTGTGTGTTGCTTCACTCACTTACTTTCCATTCTTTTTAGAGCTGGGGAATGCTTCGCGTAAACTTCTTGCGTCCGCCATAATCCCATTGGACAGTTTGGGTGGGCGAAAAAGCGAAAAGTTTTACCCCAACGAGGGCGAACCGTTGGGATGGGGTGTAAGCGGTTTGAGGCTCTCCGAGAAGTGATGGGAAAATCATTTACATTTTCGCCGACACTCGCTTCACGCACGTGAACCAACCTTTGCCAGGTAGAGTGTCTGCAGCATTTTAAGTCTTCTGGAAATTCTCCTTAAATCAGTGACGTTTCGAACTTGCTGTCGCCAGTGTTCGACACTTTCGCTGTTTCCAAACAGACCCAAACACACTCTAAATGGAATGGAAAACCACACCGAGAGCACAGCGAAACAGTCACGCGGTACAAAATGATGCTACACCAGTGCGGATGACACCTAAGAGGATCGGCCACCCCAACATGCGCCTGTTGGAGTTGCATTCATTAGCGAGGCTGTAGAGCGTGGCAAAGATCTTCTCAGACACAATCTCCTCACGATGGTAATGGATGGTAAACTTCCCTTTTCGGCTGAACTCTGGCCGGTAATCACTGTGTGCGGTGCGGAACGGAACCGAATCCCGCACATCCGACAGATCCGTCTGATAATGAACATTAATTAGTAGTCCCGTGTGCTTTACACCCCATAGCATGCGCGCTTCGTACGTCTTTTGGCCTTCGAGAGGTTTTGAAACATTCGCTCACTTCGCAGAACTAGTTAGTAACTTGCATTTCGCCTCGCAGCGATGGAACACAATGCACAAAAGAGCATCGGAAATGCGTCCGACACTCTTGAGCAGAGGAAAAAGAGCACCACCCCGGAAGCAGTGGATGACTTGATATCCATGAGTGAAGGGCACGGAAATGTCATCTGTGTGGGGGAAAAAGCAGCATCGTCTGAGAGGATTGTGGTTCATTTAAATGTTAAAATGAAGAGCGAGCAATGAGATTGAATGTCCTTTCTGACGTGGAGTAACGAAAAAATGGTATTAAAGCTTCAGCTCCGTCGTGCTTGTGGGCGGACGTGAGGTTATTTTGACGTATTTCTAGTTACAATAATGTCTACAATAACATTTACTTGCAACACGAGCTACGTTTTAGCGTTGCATACAAAGTAGTTGCAAAAGAAGAAGAAAAAAACCCTCCAACAGGGCAATCTCCAGTAGATTGTAAACTATTGATAATGCGATCATTAAACAGCACCGGGAAGCGCCCAGCTTCGCCGCAAGGGAGGGCCGTAAAGCGTTGGCGGAAAATAAACATTTGACACCTTGTCCAATTTGTTTGCTCTCGAGCCCTCAGGGCGGGCGTGGGGATTTACTGTGCTTCGTATGCTTCAAGTTTGTGTGCAATTAATTTGCATCTTTGACGTTGGCGGTGCAACTATCGCACCGTACGTAGAGCCCGAATCTCGCGCTAAACGCTGCACCCCAGCGGCAGCGGATAAAGTTTCTCTGTGGACCGTGGAAAAGTTCTTCCTTCCCCAGCAGCTTCATGGACAGCAGCAACAAACGCACCAAACTTTTGCCCAAGCGGAACTGGCACTGGGCCAGTGATCGTGGTACATAGTTTACTTCACTTTTCATACAGCCTTGGTGGGGTTTACATGCAAGAGCTTACACTAACGAGGCGCGCGCACACGTACACTATGACTAGGGGGAGGGGTGCGGGATAAAACATGAATGAAGGGATGCTGCTTAGTGAAGCAGCACAGCCAGCAGCATTCCCAGCAGGACGGCCGGCATGCTAAGGGCGGTGCGAGTGCCCGCGCCCGCGTACATCGGCAGCTCCTCGACGGACGTGGGCTTACAGTAGTCGGCCGTATGTATCGTCGCACGCCACTTGTGATCGGGCCGGGTGAAGCGCGACTCCAGGAAGAGGTTCACCAGCTCGACCACATTCTTCGCGAGTGCCGGTTGGCGCGACAGTACCCAGGCCGATTCTGTGAAGGGAAATTACGCAAAGGAGAGGTTATGTTGTGCTGTGCGCCGGTGGACCCTTTGGCAGGGCCTTTTCGTTTGGGGCCTGGGTCTTACCGAGATGGTGCGTGGAATTGATCGAGGTGCAGGAGTACACGACCGCGTAGCTGCTGTAGTCCGTCGCTACGATGTCGATCGAGATGTCTGCAAAGCGGAAAGGCGCAATTAGTGTGAGTGTGCCCTTATCAAGCCATTCGTCTGTGCATCGTCGCCATTGCTGCTATCGCTTCAAGCATCCGCCGACACTGACAGAACTATTGTGCGACTGAGTGTGTGTGTGTGCGTTTTTGTGCTTGTTATCACACAGCCAGCGCCTATCGATCACGGGAAAGCCCGCGAAGTCACTGTCACCATCATCACCACCACCAACACCACTTACCCGGATCGGCCGGATCGGTCGTGTTGAAGCGCTCGAAAAACTTGGGAATGCGAGCGTCCTGGAAGACCTTCGGTTCGGCCCTGCCACTCCGGTAGATCGGTTCGCTCTCGTCGCCCACCTGGTACGATTGCCGTATCTCGAAGCTGCCCTGCTCGCCGAGCTTGTAGTTCATCACCACACAGTCCTCGTGCTGGGTGGCGCTAGGATCGCTCAGCCGCCGCACCTCGTACCACGTACCATCGAACTGGGGCGTGCGAAAGAGGATAAAGCCACGCAATATTACTCCCGCGTTCGGATGGCTCCAAACTGCTGTGCCCTACTTCCCACTTACCTTATCCTCTTTAAAGTTATAATCCTCCTCAAACGTCATGCAGGAGAGGGTGAGCAGTCCTCCTTGACTTCCATCGACGGCACACCACAGGTACGCCATCGCGATCATCAAACAAGGGAACGTTTTCATACTGGCTGCGCGCTGTTCACTTTTAGCAAGTTTGGCAATTAGACGCCCCTTTTCTGTTCGTGTGAAGGTCACTAGGGCCCCGTTTGGCTTAGAAAGTGATCAATTCGGGTAAAATGTAAACCGCTGCAAGCACTGTTACACTGCGCGCCACTGATTACCACGGACTGATTTGAGCCGCTCTGGACACTCCCGACAACCCTACATTGATCTAGCGGGAAGATCACAAAGCGTTGCATCTCATGTTTGTTCTATCGGCTCTGTACAGTCGCTCTCAAATGTTTTCGTCCAGGGGTGAATAACTATTTTTAGGTCATTGTTGTACTTTGTGGATGAATAGTATATGCAATTTTTTTTGTTGGGGGTTTGACATCAATATTCAGTAATTAACTTAATTTCTCTAAACAATATTGCAAAAAAATCTGAAGGTAAAGAAATCAATCCTTTTTTTTGTGATTCACTGTCACAAACCTTTTTGAGTAAGTTGTTTCACATGAACAATGGCTGGCAAAACAAACGCTCTGTTATTGGATATTATTCAATCAGGGATATACTGGCGATCAAGTAGAACATTTACTGTTTTAACCGCCGAGTCCTATGAGACTATCCAACCACACTTTACTCTCAATAATACCTTTCCGCGAATTCCTGCCAGATTAATTCTATGTTTTCTATAGTTCGGTGAACCTCTAACACCTCACAATAGTTTATTAAGCCAATGTACTCACTTAAGCTTACTTTTGTTGAAGCCAAGTTGGATGCTAACCTTTTACTTGGAGCAAGAAATGGTTTGGACCTACGCTCTCTCGCATTATTAGCATATTAGCGCGGTGGCAATGTAAGGGAAACGTATCGGTCGAGTTCTAATCGTGCTGCATATCGAACTGACCTGGCTGGCTCATTGACCAAGTTGGCCGTCGGCAATTGCACTAGCCTTACTGTGAACTACTTAGTATCGGGGTTGCGCACACAACAGTCATGATTGTCAACACTGATACTATCGTGTGAGTGGTGTTCAAACAACAAGTTAACTATCTTAGCCACTTTCAAGCAGCCACTTTCAGTTCAATTACCATATTTTTGTTGTAGAGGGTTTTATTCAATATATTAATTCTAATCTTAAAATCTTCTAATCTTAAAAAAAATATTAATTCTAACCATAGCAGTGTGGTGTGGACAAGACTGAAAGCCTAGACTCTAATTTGCTTTCTTGCTTGTGGGTGCTTCTTAAAATAAAATACTTTTATCATCGTTCATCAAAACAATGTAGTATACACATTTACAGAATATTTTTGAAAAATATACCTGCAGTTCAAAGTTAAACCATATTTTTATTAGAAATGTAGTTCATAAATTATGATGATATGTTTTTAATTTATCAAATTCTTAGAAAGTCTGTGTTTTTTTTTTTTTCTGTGCATCACTGTATTTTTGTTCAGAGCGCGGAGAGAGCGAATGATCTTGAGTGAAGTGATCGTTTCTACTCTCTCGCTCTCTGGCTCTTTCTTTTTTGACATTTCAGCCCAGTTAGCTTATCAGTGAAACGTGCTGGAGCTACCGTCGACCCGTCTGCGGTGATACATTTGCTGCGGTATGCAGTGTGCAGATACTCTGTTACCAGGTCAATAAAGTATCCCTAAGGGCTGGGGAAGAACACAATCGAAGCTGTACTGTGTTTGCTACAACGCAGAGTAACACTTTAAACATGAAGCAGGGTGATTGGCGCAGATTGAATCTTCTCCGAATCGATTAACTCTTAGCCTCAAGCGCCTTTCAAGCTCATTTCAATGGAATTTAAGAACACTACATTTTTACTCCTACTCCCTCGTTTTTCCACTAAATGAAACCCTAATGCTCGTCGCTCGCTCGCCTGCGGGGCAGCAGAAGTGGGAAAGCAACCTGAAACTAAAACACTTCAAAATAATCCAAAAAGTGAAAGCTCCAAGCTGGCCAAAAACACTGCTAATTATCAACAAAAGTGTGAAGGGGAGCGTGCGCAGCGAGAGTTTTCAAAGTCCTGGGAAACTCTCCATCCCGCCCTCGCAGTTCCTTCCCTTGCTGTACACCTCCTCCCCCCCAACGGCTATGATGGGGGTCCGTTTTCACCAATTCACACGGCACAAGAACTGATTTCATAAACTTTTCATTTCTCGCTCGAAACTTTTTCCCTTTTGCCTCTACAGTTTACCCAGCGATCAGTTTCGCGGTTTTTCTGACGGACCAAAGGGGGGGTGGGCGGGGTGTGTTGGAAGAGAACACAAGTTCTGCTCGTAAAAATTAGCCAAAGTCATCCGGGAGTCTGTGTCGGGTTGAGCTCCAAGTCGAGGGTGCTCGGTGGAAGGGCGAATTTTTCATAAGTTTTGATGATGATCTGCGTCTGTGTTGGAAGTGTGGAAGAGACCAGCGGATAGATCGAAAGTGGCGCGGTTGGCGACGGGATTGCGCAATGTGAGAAACAATGGTTTATGTGCTACAACGAGCTGGACTGGGAGGAAACCCGTACGGTCAAGTACTGCCAATTAGGTGAAACTTTGCTCGAGAAGTTAATTTCTGCTTTTATTTCGCTTGAAAGTTTAGATTTTTCCCTCCTCCCTGAATAGTTTGAAGCTTCAGAGCATTAATCTAGAAATGTCTAGTATTCGATTTATTCTGCAATGTTAGGTTGAAGGTTCATCTACCTTTTGGAAGAGATTTCTAAACATCATTTGTGTCATATTTGCATCTAAAAAAATAAAATGCCAAAGTTAATATTTGTTGGGTTTCTTGTAAATCCCAAACCCCTGCAAGATGCTTACTTTGCCTGACTTTGCTCGGTGATGCGCATATCCTGTCGCACAAAGTACTTGTCCACCAGCCCGTTGACAGTGTCCTGCACCGACGGATGGATCGTTCGCTGCTTCGACAGTACCCAGGCCGCTTCGGCCGACTTGCTCTCGGACAGATTCTTGCAGTAGTAGATCAGCGCGTAGTTGTCATAGTCCGTGTCCAGGATCCAGTAGTTGGAGGTTTTCGGTGCTATCAGGAAACGAAACAGCAGCTTAGTGCTCGGATCGTTACCCCTTCTCTCCCCGTCCACCCCTCCCCTCAACCGTTTCAAACTTACGTCCACCGAATGTGACATTAAACCTGCCTTCCAGCGGGAACACGTCCGGATAGCTAACCACCGCCTTGCCGATGCTACATTTGACCGTTGTGTTGGGCAACCGTTCGCAGCAGTTCTGCACCCGCACCGACCCATCCGCCAGCGGTGTGTACGTGGCGTACCCGCAGTCACAGTCCTTCTCGAAGTGTTGATCGTACCGCGAGATCTCGTACCATCGGCCGTCAACGTACTGGCGAACGAACGCAAAAACGCCAACTATAGCAGCGAAGCAAACGGCAACCGAAGAGTCTCTTTTGCAATACCTACCCTTTGCAGATCGAAATACTGCACGACCGGACGGTTGGCCGGGTCCGGGCACGGTTGACTGACGATCCGTTGAGCCAGCGCAATCGAGCCGGCCGCCACCAGCACCACAAACAAACACCGTACGAACGACATGATGTCCAGTTACACAGCTCTTATCGCTACGACAGCTACCGGCAAACTGGCACGACCTCGCTGCACCCGAAGGTCCCTCGCCAAACAAACCACACTTTCAGTTTCTGTTTTTATTCCATCTTTATTGTGTGTGCGCTTGTTTACAGTTTACAGTTTACAGTTTACAGTGTGCGCTTGTTTACGTTACTAGATTAGGCTGACTTATCTGCTGATAATGGTTGCACGCGCCCGCACATACAGACACACTGTGAGGCTGGAGTGCTGACCGGGGGGCGTTCACTCGGGGAAGGGGACAGTAACCCCCGAGAGCGGCAAGGGAGGGATTGGCACCACTTAACCTAATTGTGGTCGGGCGTCCCTACGTAACTACAGTGGTGGCAAAATGACTAAGCTCGGTTCGGTTGGCAGCTTTTCCTCCTCTGGGCAGCTGTAGGAAAGTGGAAGAGCGAGAGAGAAAGAGAGAGAGAGACAGAGAGAGAGAGAGAAAGAGAGAAAGAGAGAGAGAGAGAGAGAAAGAGAGAGAGAGAGAGAGAGAGAGAGAGAG
Source organism: Anopheles gambiae (assembly GCF_943734735.2). Taxonomy (NCBI): domain Eukaryota; kingdom Metazoa; phylum Arthropoda; class Insecta; order Diptera; family Culicidae; genus Anopheles; species Anopheles gambiae. The sequence continues at coordinate 23,399,339 of NC_064601.1, read as the reverse complement.
AAAGCGAATGAGTGCGTTTGATTAATAATGAACCTTCAATTGGCATGCTTCTTGCTTCCGGAGCAAAAGCACTGCACACCACTTACAGTTCCTCGGTGTGGTTTGTGAAGCGCATGTGCGACACCTGGAAGTACGTGGAGCGCAGGTATTTGACGCGCTCGATCACGGTCTGGTTGTCCGGCAGGTTGGGTGTGCGTGCCAGCAGCCAGTAGCCCTCGACGGCCTGGCCCATCTCGGCGAACGTCACGCAGGAGTACACGATCGCGTAGTTGACGTAATCCGTATCCACTACCCAGTAGTTGGTGGCATTGTACACTGTGGGAGAAGTAAAGGACATAAAACTGGTGTGGATGGATGCAGCTTTTGCAGAGGTTTGTCATATGATCTGATAAAGTTGGCATACATTGTGGACTCTCTGTGACATTAAGACATGCATGCCTTGTTTGGGATATAACGACACCAGGTGACGTCCAGAAAGTGTACATTAATTATCCGATGCGATGAAGAACTGTCTACTAACCTCTGCCAAACGATACGAGCAGCTTAGCAGCCGTGGTAGGTGCCGTAGAGTTAGCGGTTTCCTGCGCCGGCTCCTGGCTGAATACACCGCTGCCGGTGAAGGTGTTGACGGTACCATTGTGCGGCAGATAGCCACGATAGTTCACGTCGAGCGTTTCGAGCGGTTGCTGCCATCGGTACACGATCGACACGCACTCCATGTTACGCTCGTAGTCCTGCTCGTACCGTTCCAGCTCGTACCACTTGCCAAGATACTGCGAAAGCATGTGAAAGAGATGTGTAGTGTCGCGTTTTTATCGCTTTTAATTAACAAACGAAACGTGTCGTCCGAATCGTAGAGAAATAGCCGAAGTCGAAGGTTAGAATTGCCACTTTATTATACAGATCCAGCCAGCCAGCCAGCGGTCGTATCCGACATTGGCGTCGGGCTAACGCCATCATTAGCTCTACCCAGCAAGAGCCCCTCGGCCCCTCGTACAATGAAAAAAGAGGCTTTTACGAAAGACCTCCCAAACGACCACCGCACATTCGCGAAGCGGCGCCCTTCTCGATGGATCGATCCGTCGTCTATTCATCTCCTCTCGGGGACAGGGCATCGGGCGGTAATGGCTAATGTCATCGGTGTCTTTATAAATCACCACCGCTAAGGCTGAAGTTCAAACACACAGCACGGTTAATCGTTAGCGCCACGGTAACAGCGGATGAAGAGAAAAGTATGGACCCTCGGCTTAACTATCTAACGATGGGATGAGGCATTCTTTCGATCGCTAGCCCGTTAATCAGCTGTACAAGGGAGAAGGCCCGTCTCAAGGCAGGTTATGCAAATTTTATGATCGAATGCCGGCCTTCAAACTGCGCCGTAGCTCTAATAACAACCGGGCCAGCCTGTGCTAGCCACGCATCCGATTTCAAGAGGTCGAGTTCGCCTAGTTGCCTCGGTTTGGTTGGTTTACTCGGGTTCAACCAGGTAGGCGGCTTCCCGTAAAGATGTGCTCCCGGCTCGAGATCGATGAATGAACCTGATCGGGAACACTGGCCAATCGTTCACCGATGGTACGATTATGCAATTTTCAGCGACAATCGAAAGCTTTTGTGGGGAGCAAATGGACGACGACGAGCAGGGCCTAAAACACTGCAGCATAATTAAGGCAGAAGACACGGGTCGTTTGGTGGAGATGGCTTTTAACCGCGAACCCCGAACAATACCGGTGACATGGCGAGATGGCGGGAAAATACGCCGTAATATTTATGTAATATGTGTGGTAAATTCGACCCACTTACGGCAAAAGGTTACCTAAACGGGATGACATTTTGCGGTGGAACTGTTTTCTACTCTTTTTTTCTCTTTTTTATGATTTATTCACACTCACGGACAGTCGGAGAAAGAGAAAAGTCTAGACCCGGGAGTGCTTTCCTCTGCTCTGGTTGCCCTTTCGCGAACTCGCTTACCTGTTCCAGCTGAAAGTCTTTCACAAATGGCAGATTTGCCGTGGCCAGTGTGCAGTTTCCATCGCGTACCACAAATCCCACTGCCACTTGCAGGCTGCTGACGATCAGCACGGCTAATGCTAACATGTTCACTGTTTTACTGATCATAGTCAATGCTTTATTAACACTAATGTAAACTATGCAAAACTACACTTGCAGTACGCTTGTGGTGGTAACTAAGTTAAAACCAAATCAACCAACACAAAGCTACGTGCTGTTAAAAACAAAAGCACTGTGGACCACGTGTGCCGTGTGCCGTTTCGGGCTGATCCGATCCGATCGAGCTCTGAAAGTAAACTGAAGATGGGTTGGCGAATCCACCGTCTTAAGATAAAACACGATTACGACAGCAGTCTTCGGGCGCAGGAATGATGCTGCCCTCCCCTGTGTGGCTGTGTGCCAGGTGCTGGCTGTGGTATTAGGTGGCAGCATCGTTGCATCGTTGTGTCAAAGGAGCGGAATTCAAATTAGTTTTTCTGTGTTGTTGATAACAGAATTCAACATTGCTTCCTGTTGTGTTAAATTGTTTTCATTTTTATTATCGTTCTCATAATAGCTTTTTTTTTGTTGAGAATTAGTATTCTATGAGCTAGAAGATTGGATTAGATTCAGAAGCAATTTTTCATTTCCATCAATTTCAATAAACGATCTTGTATACATATGTCCACTATGCTGCGGCATGTGCAGCACTGTGCGCTATTTGGTCATGCCGATTGCATACCTTCAGGCGGCCTTTTTTTCTAATTCGAAACGTTCAAATTAGACTGTGTATGTGTTGTTTAATTGTTTAATTACACACCGTCTCGTGCTAAATTGGTGAAGAATCTTTTTATTTGTTAGTATTATTAGATTTGTTTACTGGTCATGCTATTGCTTTGATTTACAGTATCGTCCATCATTTAATTTACGATAGAGGTTGATTAAAGTGCAACGCAATAATCATACAATCATAAATGCTTGGTAGTGTAGTAAATAGAGATGGTAACTGGTACAAGATCGGGTGTGTTGTATCCGGAACCATCATCCCCCCTGTAACAATAATTATGGTCGCGTAGATCGTTATATCTAAAAACAATGTTATCGCATCGGAACGAAGTTTATCAGTACTCTCTCAGTAAAATAATATAGATTGAGTTTTTTCTTATTTATTTTAGTATCTTTATTCGCACCTTATTGCTCTTCTGCTCTTCACCTTACTGCTCTTCACTGTGTACTTCGCTGTGTTTTTTTTACAATAGACCGTTTCGCTTAATGTTGCAACTGTGCAGAGATGAAATGCAAGCAAACGGAGACAAAAGCAAAGATTCTTATTATTACAACCAATGCAATGCTAACAATCTGCACTTACCCTTCGGCAAAGTGTTCCGTAATGATGAGCTCGTCGTCGATGATGCCGTTCTGCTCCTTGAGAATTTCAATCTTCTCCCTCAGCTCCTCGTCCTCCGGCAGCGCTGGGGTGCGGGAGAGCAGCCAATAGTATTCTGTTTCCATAGAAAAAGGAGCAAACAATGAGAAACCCAGGATGTCAAATGAAGCATACAATTATTATCATTATGTGGGGTGGGGTGCCTTACCGAGCGATCGTTCCTCTCCGATCGGTTCGCAGCTCCACACAATCGAGTAGTTCTCGTAGTCCGTATCCAATATCCAGTAGTTTGATTCATCATTCGCTGCTCGATGGAAAAAGGAGGGAAATTTAGAGCTTTAGTTCCGGGGAAAGGAAAAAAAAATCCGTCACACCACTCACGTGCACCGTAGAATGAAACGTTCAGCTTTGCCTCCAGCACTTCCGCCTCCGGGTAGCTCAGCAGTGCCAGTCCGTCCACGGCGTACAGCAGCCCGTCGGTGAGCCGAACGGCCGAGTTGAACACCCGGATCGAACCGTCCGCGTACCGGCTGTACTCGGCCGTTACGCAATCCGTGTTCTGCTCGAAGCTGGCCTCGTAGTGTTCCAGATCGTACCACAGGCCGAGATACTGAGGGGCGACGTCGCGTGATGTGAATGTGTTTGATTGAAGCGATAAGGAGGAACATATCTCTCCCGTTTGACACTTACCTGATCCACCTGGAAGTCCTGCACAACGGCAACATCCGTACGGCACGGTCGCTCGAAAATCGTCCCCTGTACTAGGGTGGCCAGGAAGAGGGCGCCACAAACCAACTGCTTCAACATTTTCACCGTTGTAACTTTAAACTGTCGAGCCAAAACTAGCTTTCAGCCAATGTGTCTTCGTATCCCATGGCCGGCGCTGGTGGCACATCTCCTTTTTATATCATTTGCATAGATAAGAATGTCTTCCCCGTCGAAAGACAAACACACAAGCCACAAATCAATGGTGTGATAAGATTCATCTCCGTTCGATTCATATGCATCCACTATGTATCATTATCACCATCATCAACATCATGATCATTGCCCTGTGATTGGAGGGTTGTGGTGGTTGCGTTGTGGTCGCGGTGCAAACAAACAAGCTGAAAAGGGGAACATGGGGCATAATGGCCATGATCTTGCTCTGTATCTCATCGAGTAAATCAGTTAAAAGTGATTTTGAAGTAGTAATCGATACTGTTACACTTAATTTAAATCTTAAATAGGATAAATGTACCAATAGTGGTGCAATTTGTAGAGGTACCGATGTGTTTTAATGTATTTAAAGTGTCAGGAAGGACAATTTCTGAATATTTTAACACATAGCAATTGGAATATGTTTTATCTTCGCAATCGCAACCATTTTTACCATGAAACACATAACATTTACGAAAAAATACATATTTTTGTGATTGCTTCGTTGTACCTATAATGGTGGTATGGTTCCTATAGTCGTCGTATTGTGTTCCTATAGTGGTGGTAAACAAAGATGCCTCAACACAGTGTATAATATCAATATAACTTAGTTTTGAAGCTGTTTTCGTATGAATAGCATGGATTATTGCCATAATAATGATATCTTTCGTAATTTGATCGTAAAAAATGTATGAATTTGGTTGATGAAAATATTCACTAAAGTACTGCATCACACCTGTTGTCAACCTACACCCGGAAGAGTGTGCTTGATTTGAAGTCAATTTTTCATTCAGCCAGATAAGCGAATTTTGGCCTGTTTTTGGTAAATTACCTACATAAAACTCATTTCTGTTGCTTATTTTAGTGAAAACAGTACGAGATGTCAAAAATGTCGCCGAAAAAAATCTAAAATCACCTGTTTTTATTGATTTTAGAACTAGGACCACTATAGGAACATGCCTGTTTTGTGTACCTATAATGGCACTATGGTAAAAAACACTTAAAAATGCATAAATATGGTCAAAAGGCAAATAATTTTAGTAAAACAATAACTTTACATAACAGTTATGTTGAAAAACTAGTAATTGCGTGGTTATGTGGTCGTTTAGAACGTTAACAGAAAAATGAGTTTCGTTATGAAATCCTAAGGATTTTGGAAAAATGTTGACACATTTCACAAAATAATGGATTTTTCGGTCACTAAGTAACGGAATGGCCCCATTTAACTTTTAAACCCTTTGTAAAAGGCTAAAGAACATTTCACACTAACTTAAATAACTTAAATACTTGTAATTTGTCCTTTGAACCGCATTTTAGAGCAATAGCACCACTATTGGTACTACCACCACTATAGGTACATTTACCCTATTAAAGCGTTATATTGATCATAATTATTATTACACGTTTTTTTCACGTTTTTTTTAAATTAAAGTCGCTTCCTCTCGGCTATGAAAATGTAATGCTCGTCAAATCGCCGTGTTTTGCGGGCATTATTCTCACCAACTCTCTCAAATGCTCCTCGCGTTTCTCTATTGCTGTTTATCTTTCTCTCTCCACGTTGGAGTTGGCGCAATATACTTGAAATGATCTAAGTAACCATGTTCAGTAAACCATAAATGTAACCATAATACTTCACAGTACAATGTCTGATGATATGTGTAGTAGGATGAATCTAATTAACGAAATATCAAAGAAACTAGATAAAACATACAAAAATAACTTAAAAAAATTAAAAACATTTTAATGCACTAAAATCTAAAATATATTTTTTGTTTTTAAATGTTTTAATTTTAATTTTTTAATATAAAAATTTCCTCATTTATTTAAGAATCATACGTTGCAGTAAGACATTTTAACCGTGTTACCAATGGACGCAGTTGACCATTTCGCTTCATCAGACCATTTTGCCTCGCATTCCCCTTACAGGTGTAGGTGTAGCATGATTGGGAACCATCCCACCCACTCGGCAGAGGGGGTGGTAAGTATGTGGTGACAAACCGCTGTGCTGTTTGTTCGAGAATTCATTTTTGACCGAGTCATGGCTGCCAAAAACAAACCCTTTCCTCCCGTCCCCTACACCTACCGAAACAGCCAAAAATTGAAATATCATTCAACCGGAAGCCATTAAGGCAGGGCGGTTTCGAACTCCGAACACCGACGACGAGTGGGGCGACATTCCGGCTGAAGGCTATCTCCGTTTTTTGGGTGAGGTATGATAAACGAACGTTACATAAACTTGGTCGTGTCACTCTACCCTACGTTTCGGGGATCTTATCGATAACCCCGTACACACATGCCACCCCTCCCGCACCCCACTGGGATGGGTGAAGGTATGACAGCCCGGGGGTACAGCCGAACCGAAATTGCATCGCGTGTCGGAACCAATTTTATGCTTCGCTGAGAGCGAAAGAAAATTTCCGACGTCTGGCCGGAACGGGTTTGATGTGTGTCGCTAGTATGACAAACACAGTGTATCGCACAGCGGACCCAAACCCGGTGGGTTGGGTTTGTGACGTGAGAAATGAGTAAGATTCTAATCACGCCATGTTCTTCCGCTGTTTCGTACCCGTATCTGGCTCAAGAATGGTTAGGGCGCTTATCAATCGTTGTTGTAAGATATATTGCACCGGTAGGTGGTGGTAGGGTCACTCGCTATAAAGCCTTTTGCCGGTGAGTTGACCCACCACACAGTGTACCTGGAAGCGTACAGGAGCTCTCCCCAAAGCAAGCAAGGAGGACGACGACCCGTTTTCACAATGCAAACTGTTGCACTTTCGGTGGCCATCGTGTGCCTGCTGGCCGGTGCCGTGTACGGCGGGCTCATGTTCGACCGTCCCTGCCCGACCAACGTGCCGGTGAAGCAGTACTTCGAGGTGGACAGCTACCTTGGCAAGTGGTACGAGATGCAGCGCTACGAGAGCGAGTTCGAGGAGAACTTTGACTGCGTGCAGGTGCGGTACACGCTGAACGAGGACGACTCGGTGCAGGTGTCCAACTCGGCCTACAACCTGTTCAACGGTTCGTCGATCAATGCGCTCGGCCGGGCGGTGCTGTCCTTCCCGGACGAGGAGGTCGTGCAGGGCAAGCTGAACGTGTCCTTCTTCGGTGCACGTAAGTTGGCGGTTTTAAGGCTGTTCTCCACTGAAACGTTGGTGTAATGCGATGTGTATCTCTGTTTGATCTTACAGCAAATGACCTATCGAACTACTGGGTGCTGGATACTGATTATGAGACGTTTTCGGTCGTCTGGAACTGTCAACCGCGTGGCGAGGAGCAGTCGGAGGAAAGCTTCTGGGTGCTGTCCCGAACGCCAACGCTGCCCGCCGACACGGACGTGCTGTTCCGCATACACTACATCATGCGGCGGTACATCGATCGTAGTCTGGTGCGATTCACTAGCCAGCTTGACGAACGGTACGTAGTAAACGTGAAAGTGGTCTTTGGATTTTGGATCGGTTTTTAATGTAACGATCTTCTACCGACTATCTTTTAGGTGTCCTGTGTTTTAAGCATGATCTTCTCCAGATCCAACCGGAAAGTGGATATAAACTTACCAATTAACTGTACAATCCAAGGTCTGTTTTTGGACAATAAACCATAATCAACTACGTTTTACATTCATGTCCATGTGATACCTTGAAAGTCCCATAATCTGGCTTTTTTGTGTCATACTTTATCTTATCGGCACGTTATTGAGTTTAAGGCACAAATCCAAAGCTTATCACCTTTTTTTAAACCAATTCTCAAAAAAAAAAAAAGAGTTTCGTGAGTTTTACCGCCTTACAGTCACTTTATTGTCTTTTATGAGAAAATCACTCCACTTACACACCTTGTGAGAGCTTCTAGTACGATCGAGGGCATCGTTCGTCCGATTGGTTCGGCACTTCGAACTTGGACGCGTCGGCGTACTTCTTCACCAGCTCGTCCACGCGCTTCACCACGGCTTCGTCGGTCGGGAAGGTTTGGTTGCGCGAGAAGATCCAGAAACCGACTAGTAGTACATTGATAGGATAAGATGTTAGTTGTGAGTGAGAAAGATCGTTCACTTTATTCGTTTGCCTTCTTCGATACCTACGGACATTCTTGGAGGGATCGCGGAAGAACGGCTCACAGGACCAGACGACGGCGAACGAGGTGTAGTCGGTGTCTAGCACCCAGTAGTTGCTACGATCGGCCTCTGTGGAATGATTTGAGATGAAACAGTAGCAGATTTGTTATAATGATCACTGTCCTTCCGCCTGGTCAGCTCCACTCACTTGCTCCGAAGAACGCGACGCTCAGCTTGGCCGGATGGGTCGCGTCGTCCGGGTAGGATACCACGGCCGTACCGTCCGCCACCACGCGCGTATTGTTCGCCAGGCTGAAGGCACCATTCTTCACCGAGATGCTGTTGTCGCCCGTCTTCTGATACTCGGCCACCACGCAGTCCAGATCCTTCTCGTAGAACTGCTCGTACCGCTTGATCTCGTACCAGCGGCCGGCGTAATCGTTCAGCGAAAAGCCACTCATCGCCGTCACATCCTGTGGGCAGGCCTCGTCCGTCAGCAGCCCGGCAACACAGGCCACTAGTCCCGCTAGCAGCAGTACCGTCGATAATGCACTCATACTGATTGTGCGGAGTTGGTTGTTTTGCTTTCCCGGAGAACCTTTCGCGCTGCGATCAACAGCAAGACTGACCGGGCGATCGTGTGCTGGCTGTGCAAGAAATGACCCTTAACGCTTCGCTGCTCACTGGAGCTCTATGCCCGACGGTTGTGACTGTATTTATTTGTATTTTTGGTAATGGTGCAAAATGGGAAGAGAACATGAGGAGGAAGGAGGAGCTGATCAGTAAATAGAAGCATTGACCGTCGGACGGACGACCGTTCTGTGGTAGCTTCGAGAGAACGATCGTTTCTGAGTCGCGATAACCTCAGCACACCTCAGCACCCCAGTACGGCCGGATTTTGGTCTCTTCGTGGCACCCCCGAGCGCAAAAGAAAAACAAAGGTGCTGTCCATGTACAAAGAAGACGATCGTCTTGGGTGCGATCGTGAGAAACGACTAGAACAACGTTTGACAGGTGTGCTAAAATGAAGCGGACGAGAAGATTGTTTTCGATTGGCAAACAGAATAGAGCCCCCCCCCCCCCCCCCCGAAAACAAAACAGAAACCATCTAATCATAAACACGATCGTATCAGCAGACGAGAGGGCAGACAGGTCAGTAACCGGTTTGATGGCACTTTTTCGGATAGGATTAGTGCGATGTACACAACCACTTGTCGTTTCCGCGCGCGTTTGTTTTGTGTGCGGTGTGAATTGATCGCTCTTATCGCACTTTGCATACTTTCGCGTAAGTGAGTTTGCCAATTGAGTGCGGTATTATGCCGGGTAGCCTGCTGTCTTGCTGTCTCTCGGCCTAATCGTGCATTTCGTGACCGTTGGCTGGGTGTGAGCATGGGAAAAAGGTTGGGCTGATGCGATTATGCAATGTATGTGTAGTTGAGGAAGCAGAGCAGCCGTTTTCAGGCGTTCGTGTGGCAAGGACGACTCCCATTAACCTTGGTAGCATCTGATCAACTCGCCACGGAACTGGGTGAGACTTATTCCGTACTGAACGGAAATAGTTTTCGATTCGATTTGAGAAACTATTGGAAGTTTCTTGAAGAAGCGTTTGGTGTACTTGGGTAGACATAATTAATCTTCAGCAGCGGCAGGGCAGTGTTTTCATATTTCATCAAATCAATGCACTGTCATTGTCATACTAATTCTTCCTATTCAACAATTCGGCATCTTTATGATCTCTTAATTCAACACTAGCTTATATCCAGTTCCTTACTAGTTCCCGCCCTTGAAAAAGACAGATTGCGAACAGTTTCTTGACTGGAATTGGTTTGGAAGCTGTCCCAAGACTGGTTCCGTATGAATTCCTGGACCAAGCTTGGCTCTCTGTATCTGTTGCTGAACTAGGAATGGTTCGTTATCAGTTTCCTGAGTTCGGATGGCTGTGGGGATTTACTTTTACGGCTAGAGTATATTTATGATCAATTTCTGGAGCGGTACATAGCTTCTGTAACTGGTCTTATACTTTAAGAGGTGCAGCAAAATTCTCATATCAGTTCTATTTCAAGTCTTTGTCAGTTCTTCTTGTTCTTCTTCCTCTTTTTTGGCAAAACAACTGTTGTCGCTACGGTCTTTTCGGGGCTTGATCCCACGACGGGCATGTCGATAAATCGTACGAGTTGACTACTGTAATACCAGACCGGCCCTGATCTTTGCCAGTTGCACATCATGTCCTATGATTTTTTTTAGGCTGGGATAGGTTTATCTATCTCTTCCTTTCTCTTTTCGTTACCAGATCCAGCCAACAAACTTGCAGTACTTCTCTGGAGCTGGGAGTCGCTGTCATTGTCCATCACTATCATAACAGGCACCAACCATTGTATTCCGCAGGTTTTCGCCACCGCCAGGATGTCTGGTTCGCTGTATAGCTTAGCTTACAGCTTAAAGGATGCTTATAGCATAGGATAGGATGATTAACTTATAGCATGCTCATGGTTCATCTTTCGCCTCCACACATCATGCCTGAACACACCGCCAAAGATGGTCCGGTGGATGCGTCGCTCAAACACGCCCAGAGCGTTTGCTTTCCTCGGTGCGATCGATTTCGAGCGATCTCGAAGTCTTTTGGACCTCAGGACCTTGGTACAAGAAGCATTAGACCTTAGACCTTAGCCCTTAGAGACAAGAGGCTAGAGTTCCTTAATCTTTATTCAATACAGTGTAAAATCACATTGTACCTAAAAACACTTCCCAATGCTTTCAAAGCGAACCCGAAACCCTAATAAAAACTCGTGCTTTAAATTTTACTTCATCTAAAGATTACATTTTATTGTCTTCCGGCATTAAAACATGGGATTCTTATTCATGGAATAAATTCTGTTGTTTTTGCTCAACCATCCAAATGCCCTTCTTACTGTGTTGGGCACTGCGGGTAAGCGGTAACTTCGGGATCGATCGTGCAGCAGCTGTGTAACAAGATAGAGAGCGAAGGTAGTGCATAAGACAACTGGTGGTGATAGAAGTGGTGCTGAGCGCTTGGCAAAATTACTTACAAGTCCAAGTTCTGGACGGTCGGACGAAGGTCTTCCTCGCTCAGGTACAGGTCGACGTAGCGCTGAACCTCGGCCTCAGCCTGCGGCGTCAGCGTGGGCGTGCGGGACAGGATCCAGGCACTTTCGGCACGCAGCGTCGTGCCCACTCCGAAGCAGCCCCACACGACGGCGTAGCTGTCGTAGTCCGTACCCAGCACCCAGTAGTTGGCGGAGATGTCGGTGGCAGCTAGAGTAGAGTTTGGGATTGGGTGCGATCGAAAGCGAAGAATTAATATCTACCGTAGCTTAAGGGTGCCAATACAGGGAGTTCCGTAACTACCCCGATTGTGTACTTACTCGCATCGAAGGTAACGTTCAGCTTGGCCTCCAGCGGCGACTCATCGGGGAAGGCAACCACGGCACGGCCCACATCAGACTGGCGGACCTGGCCGGGCGGCACCAGCATCGAGTTGAACACGCGCACGCTACCATCGTCGTTCAGCGAGTACTCGGCGGTAACGCACTCACCACCACGCTGGAACACCTGCTCGTAGCGGCGGATCTCGTACCACAGGCCAAGGTAGCGCGGCACATCGAAGTTCACGTGCACCGGAAAGTCCTGGCAGACTCCGGGCGAGACGAGCTGGCCGCTGGTCAGTCCGACCAGGCCGAGCACGAACGCTGCTGCGAGCAGTTGGATGGAGTTCATTGTGGCTGAATGGAGGAGGTCGTCTTCTCTGCTACGGTAAGGTACGGTAGTTTGTGATACTTGCCTTCCTCCAGTACAGCACTTTTATACGAACTTCCGCACAACTTGGTTATCGCATGGGTCCTCACAGTTCCCGCCCTCCAAAAAAAAACCAAAAACATATGGACCCACTCGACTACTGGCCCAGGTTACTCGATCTTGATAAAACAGGGCGTCCTATCGTAAATCTGCAATTAGAAAAGCAAGATAAGAAACACGCGTTGCAGTTCGCGCCAGTCGCGGCAGTTTAGATAGTGAGCTTCCAATCGATTTCGGATTGCTGTTTGCGGTCAGCTATCTGATGGGAGAATCCTTCTAGAAAGTTCTGCATGTCGCACCGCGGCCACCTACCTATATCGGTTGTTGTAAATCAGATTTTCCGGTATCGGAGAAACTGTTGGCCTTTTTTTGGCCGTCATGTGTGTGTTGTCTTCTTACCTGGCCCACCAGTGGCAGCAGTAGTTGCTCCACTGTTTATGCGTTTAGTGTGGTGCGTACGTATGGTATGGGACTTTCAGAATGTTTGCTGTTATTGTTGCTATCATAACCTTTGGATCAGGTTCCTATCAGAGCGTGTGCAGGCAATAAACACCAGTCCCCTTTGGGGGTGGTGGTGCATTGGGTCGGGGGAATTTCGTTGCTTTGCGAAATCGATTTCTGATCATGGGCACGTGCTTAACCTAGTTCGATGCGGTTTATTGTTACCGGCGATGAAATTGCGTCTGAGAATTTCGGTGGTTCAATCACCTGCAATGGAGGCGGCATGCATGGTCAGCCAAAGTGCAGTTTGTTAGACAATGAGCAATCCCTTCGATTTGATATCAATATCATCGGATTTTGCATTTGACGCCGGGTTCAAGGCATTGTAAATAAGTATCTACCCAGGTGTGCCTTTTGATCAGAGTTATGGGCAAAGCCTAACAGGCTTTCTTGCTCTATAACAGGCGCTTTTACCGCTATAACTGCTACCGCTATAACTGTGGGAGTTCTCACTGTTGAGGGTTTAGCTTATTCGTGTGCATGGTTTTACGATTACTGTTCTGGAATGTATGCGTAATTGGTGCTGTGATATACTGTTATCTTCGCCGCAAATGATTGCTATTTCCTTTGCATCCCAATGCAGCTGGCAGGAACTGATAAACTTGCATTGGACAGGAAACCTTATCTAGCATAATTAAACGACAGGTTGTAAAGCTGTATGCACATGCGCAAAATTGTGCGATCTGAATGATTAAATTATGATGCTTTTTTATGTGTTTCGATATTCTGAAAAAGGTTATTCGAAGATATCATGAGCAATAGTGAATCATTTCACTTCGAGTATTATGAATAATGATAATTGCTGCAGAAATTGTGTAAGATCAACTGGTTGCACTTTAAATAGATGATGTGTATAGCAACGTGTAGATCAACGTTGTATTGTACTTCAAGTTTTGCCGACTCTGCCATATTTTTTAAACAGAAATTGATTCGTTTCGCCCATATGCGGATGTCAAACAAATGGTCTGTAGAACTCGAATTTACACAAACCAGTTAAATAGCTCTCAACCTCGCGCTAGAGAGGCCTATCCGTGACTCGAGGGTGGAGACTACGGGAACCATCTTCTATAAGTCAACCCAGATCCTGGCATACGTTGATGATATAAAAATCATTGGTCTGCGGCTCTCATATGTAGCAGAAGCCTACCAAGGGATCGAGCAGGCGGCAGAGAACCTCGGATGGCAGATAAACGAGGCAAAGACCAAACTGATGGTGGCAACATCAGCAGGGCTACCAATAAATAATCAAAATCTACGAAGGTGTGACGTACAGATAGGTGAACGCACTTTTTAAGTCGTCCCAGAATTCACCTATCTTGCGTCAAGGGTCAGCAGCTACAATAGCATGGAAGCTGAGTGGCGCGCTAGGATGCTGGCTGCCAACCGGTCATTCTATAGCCTGAAAAATCAGTTTACCTCAAAGAACCTGTTGCAATGAACGAAACTGGGACTATATAGTACCAGTACTCATATACGCCTCTGAGACATGGACACTGTCCAAATCTGACGAAACCTTCTTAGCCGCGTTCGAGAGGAAGATGCTCAGAAGGATACTTGGCCCCGTATGTGTGGAAGGACAATGGAGGAGCCGTTATAATGACGAGCTATACAAGATGTACGGCGACCTCACTGTTGTGCAGCGTATCAAGCTCGCCAGGTTCCGGTGAGCTGGTCATGTTGTACGCATGGAAACGGACGACCTAGCCCGTAAAGTCTTTTTAGGCCGTCCACAAGGACAGAGGAAGCGTGGTAGGCTCAAACTGAGGTGGCAAGATGGCGTGGAGGCGTCCGCCATCAAGGCCGGGATAACGGACTGGCAGACGAAGGCGCGAGACCGTCAGCGGCTTCGGACACTCTTGAGGCAAGCCATGGCCGCAAAGTATAGCTCTGAGTCTGGGACTTATCCTCGATCCATACCGATCCTAAGAACTTATACCAAACTTATACCAGAAACCAGATACTGAGGCCCTACGGGTTGTATAATGAACCCATCTTGTATATCGCACCTGCTGCTGTAACCGTGCGCCTAGACATATTGAGACAATTTCAAGACCGAAAAGATGTGAAAAATTAACTAAAATAACCAGAGCGAAATACTTCACGTCTAAATGTATGCACCCAAATGTCATTCTGTATGACATTCCTGCCATGACATTCCTTGAAATGCAAAATTGTTCACATGACGGGAAACTATTTGCCGTGAAATAGATGGTTTTTGTAGGGAGTTCTGATCGAATATCATCAAATTTGGTTTCATGCTTTACAGCGTAACTCCATTTGGCGGTATATTGGGGTGCACGGTAAGGAATGTATGCGTGAATGTAGTTCGCTTTTTTCTCAGTTGCTCTCCCAGTGCTTGTATCCAATACAGTCTCTGGAACTATGTGAGTGTGTATCAAAGTAGAACACACTTTAAGGGCTAAAGTTCTACCAATTGATTCAGTCTTGGGTGTTAGGGATATTTCCTGGGACAACTTCCAAGGGCCTTACAGGAATTTGTATTAGTAAGTTCGTATGCTGAAATTTGTTTTTTTAATACAAATCACTTTTTGAATATAATTATTTTAGGTACTCAATTTGCTAAAACTTAAAATTTTAAATTAACATACATTTTCTATAACATTTGAAAACATACTGTTTCGAAAATTTTAAATTTTAAATTAAAATAATGTGGTCAAATGAGCTACCGCGCACCGGCTAGTGTTACACGCATTACGCCTAAAGGTATGCAACACTAGCAGTGCGCAGCAGGTGGTATTGATTTGGTTTGCTTGTGTTTAACGATTTTTCGGCGAACAAGAGTTTATAAAACGAAAACGATTAGCACCACTCATTAGGTGCCATTATAGGGCAAAACCTACATTCACTACGCAAACAATAGTGCGATAAACTAGCACCAATAATATTGATCATCAACATGCACAGAAAGGTGCAACTGAAATCACACTGCGCTACCAATATGAAGCATTATTCATGCGTGTTTGTGTGTGTTTGCTTGAATCCTTTTTCCTTGAATCAGTAACTGTGACCCTTTTTTCATCCCTCAACACCCGCAGCCCTTCTACGAGCTGCTGCATCCTCATTAAATGTCCGGCATCCATCGGTTTTATTGAATTGATAATACCACCACCACCAACCATCCTTCTGTACTGCTCTCACCCTTTCACAAGCCTATTAATTCCTTCCACCTCACCTAGCACACTGGCACTGGTTTTCCTTTTCGGCGGAATTTTGGCAACTTGCCTCCGCAGTACCTTCTGCCGCTAAATGGAAGTTAAATCGGATCAATATTAATGGGGCGCCCTCTTACCCTCATGTGCTCTGTGTGCTCTCTTTGTTCCTGCAGGAGGCTTACGTACGCTGCTGTGCATGGTGCGCGTACCCGGTTGCCCTGGGTAACCCACTCAATATTTTCCGAGCTACCCTGTTTGTCCTCTGCACTTTGCCCGAAACGTTAATGTACAACGAAATCGATTTAATTATTTATTGTCTTTCGTTTTGTGGGGATTTTGTTCGACTTTTTTTTTTACTTTTCTTTTGCATGATTTCACTGGTTTTTTGGTTTGTATGGTGTGTGGATGAAAAGCTTTACCAGTAGTGTGAAATGCAGCTGTTGCATATTTTCATTTGATTTAAATACTTTCGAACACGCTTTGAGTGAAGCTTTGTAACTATAGCTTTCCCATCAAACTTTTTTCAATAACGAAATATTAAATAATATTAAGAATTTTGTTTGCTCGTCATGCCGGAGAATGCTTACTCACATGGAAAATAATATTATAATGGGTACCATGAGTGTGGACTGTGCAATTGTTCATGTTTCATTATAATGAGCTGTCGTTCTTTATCTTTCTTTGGAACATAACAAAGAAAAATGCATCATTTAAAATCCGATTATGGAAACGACCGGTCTTGTTAATATGATTACAAAAAGTACAAACACAAAGCTACATTTCTTTCATGTTGATCAATAATTAAAAACGAAGAAAGAAATACACACAAGAGCTATTCGTTTTATGTTATTTCATTTGCATTTTATCAATTTTATTAATTGTTTTCCACTAGAGTTTGTTCGTTTGTTCGTTTGTTGTTTGTTTCTGTTTTTTCTACACTGATAGGGTTTTTGTTTGTTTTTCACGACCGTTTTTTTTTTACTTACTTTACTTTACTTTTTCGCTTTATGCTTTTTTCCATTGTAAGATGTCTTTGTTAGTTTTTTTTCTTTTAATGGGAGGAGTTTGTTTGGTTTTCAGGGGGGAAAAAACAGATCGATGATAGATAGAGAGGGACGCGAGCGAAAAGATTGATAGGGCTGGCTTGTAGTAGTTGTGGGTTGTGGTTTTTGTTGTGGTATTTTGTTTGCGATTAGCGAGTCCCTCTTCTTTAGAGAGTTTGCAATATTTGAAGAAAACTATCGCCCTTCCCCGAATGATTAGCGTTCGATTGTTTCACTTTTGCTTTATGTTTTTTTTGTTCACTTTTACACCTCACTATGTACACGTAATCGACCTGCTGTTCCTTCTTACTTATCTTTCAAACGTTTATTTTCTCTCTTTCTCTGTTTCAGTTCATTTGGTTTTGATATAATTCCTGCATCTCTCTCTCTCTCTCTCTTTCTCTCTCTCTCTCTCTCTCTTTCTTTCTATCTTTTGCTCTATGTTGTTTTGTTACTTTATTACCTCTTTTTGTTTGGCATTAGGATTGCTTTCGAATCAGGAAACTCTTCGTTTTTCTCGTGTTTTGTTTTCTTCCTTCCCCTGTTTAACTTCCCTTTTGCTACATGCTAAAATGATATGGTAATCTTTCTCTTTGCTTGTGTGTTGCACAGTTCTTTACCAACGTTGTTGAATTTCCACTACTTTACCAGTTTCAGTTTTACCCACTCTGCTCACTGGCTTCTTCTACACACATATTTTGTATTCCCTGTGTTGTCTTGCTGTGAGTGGTTTGCTGTCAGTAATTTCATGTACACATTCTATTTAACCATATTGTGTTTGCTTCATCTGTTCGCTTGCTAGGTCGTAGTGATTTTTGTTCACTGTTTCGCAAAACACTCAATCACGACGATTTCGTGACAACACTACACGGTGTAATTTCTACTGAGGGAAGAACAGGGGGAAGGGAGAGCTAAGGTCGGAGAGGAAAGAAAGGTCGTTTCCTTTAGTCTTGTTGTTATGTTTTTTTTTTCACTTACTATGCTTTCGCTAATTCCTTCCTGCTCATCTTAGTGGTAGAGGGAAGTGTGTGATGAATAGGAACAGGTACAGAGAGTTGGTTGATTAAAAAAACGGTTAAGAGGTTTCTGGTTCTTGAAAGAAAAAAAAAACTCTTCTGCAAGGATTATAAAGCATAACTAAACAAAACGAACGAGGGAAAAAACAATAAAAAGTGAAAAACTTGAACGAAAACAATACAAATATTTCCATTACCGATTGAAAAGGAAACACGCGCAAGAGAAACAAAGAGTTGCCAAATCGGTCCAAACGAACAGAGCGAACAATTAAACAAAATATATACATACACATATAAACGGTTGCAGGAGTTTGCATTTTGTCTTCATTCATTCAGTGTTTAGCTTGTATTCTTGTTGACTTTTGTTTTTATTTTTTATTTTATTATTACGTTCTAGCCGCACTGTACAAGAGTATTTACACAGGGTTTTATTCTATCATAGTTTCATTATGTGTCGGCGCCATTTTACAATTTACCCGCGATCCCGCGTCCCAGTTGTAGGGTAGAGTTGTCCATTTCTGCGTTTCTTCTTACTTTCCACTCAAATTCAGGTGCTGTGTAGTTAAAAAAAAAACACACACACACAAAATCCATTTTAAAATCCACACATTGAACTGAAAATGTTGGGATACAGGCAAGCATCTCCAGAAAATGGTTAAAAGGCGTGGCTTAAAACACAAAACCAGTCATCAAGTACGCCATCATCATCATGCTGGCAGCAATTAGAAAGAGGTGTACGTGTAAAAAATGACAACAACCCAATGCATCATTATTTCGCTGTGACCATCTCCATTCAAGGAGGATGGCTTCGTTGTCACGCAACCAACACAGCGGCTGCAAGTTGGAATTGCGCATTGAAAACAGGGGGGTAACCACTAGATGAAACGCAAGCGATGGGGTTTCCATCAGTCCAAAACACCAGATGGAAACAAATACAAAAAATAAAGTCCAAGTCCAACCACGTAATCCAACGTAATGATGCTACAGAAATGTAGTGTAGCACACGAGCACCTGACACGCAAAGCACGAAAAAAAAAACAGAAATGCAAGCGAATGTACAATCATCATCACAGTGTAAGCGCCTCAAAGTATGCAACCCGCAAAGAAAAGCTGCTTTTAATAGAAAAAAATGCTAAAATTGCATAAAAAATACACGCTTAAGTAAGAAGAAACAGACGCAGTATGGAGCAGCAGATCGATCCCGCTTCCGATCGGTAAGGATCTATCGGCCCACAACAACAACAACGGACGCGGGGAAGGGGGAAGGAGGGGACAACCACCCTGGGCACCCGGGCGCCATTTTGCGTAATTACGTACAAATTACAACCACAAGAGTAAACTCACCGAAACCGAACACCGAATGTTCTGCCTAATTCTCTGCCCTACGGCCCCCGTGCTTTACAATCTGATCTGATCTGACCATGTGATCAGCAGACATTAAAAACGCGAAACAAAATGCTCTCAATACACGTGGGAATTGCTTTACATTCCCACGCCGGCTGCCGCTTTTCTAAGACTAGGAGGGTTTTGTCTGAAAAGGGAGGGAAGGAGGGAGTGTTTAGTAAGACGTATATGTACATGACACGTGGTGTATGTGCAACAACAACCACACAAACAAAAGCTCCTTCCTTTCCCTAGTCACTTCGCTGCTGCTGCTACTACTACTGCTACTAAATGCTGCCTTTAACTTCTCGCCGTCGGCCTGCTTTTTCGCTCTCTCTCTCTCTCTCAGTTAGGATACGTGGACTGTGCTCTCTCTCTCTTTCTGACACAAAAAGGGGGGTTCACTTCTGTGCGCGGTGTGTGCGTCTCATGCGAGCGATGACATTTGTGTGTGTGTGTTTCTTCTGTTTATAAGATACGATTATGTGTAAGAAAAGCTCTCATTTTGACTGCCATTTTTAAGTACCTATCGCACACACACACACATACAAGTCCACTCACTCACACAAACGACACTCACGCACACGAGTACTTCCCGTATCTGTACACAATTGTTGCAAATTACAAATATCTAGTAACTTTGACAGGGCAGCATCCGGACATGTGAGAACAGGTCTTCTCCCACTATTCCAGGTTGTCTACTTTTCCCTGGGTTTCTCATGCACCCTCTCTCTGAACGAGCCTGTTTGCTCATTGAAAACTGTACACAAACGAAGCGTCTATCACTCACTAACCTCTCCTTCTTTACAAGCTATTAATTCTTCTCCTGACTACAACTACTACTGCTACTACTACCACTACTACTACCACTACAAAACACCGTCCAATAAAGAGGGCGGCATTAAGAGAGATTGATACTAAAATTAAAATCACATTCTTGGTTTTTTTCTTCTTGCCTTCTTCTGTCTACTACTGCTCTAGCAACACATCCGCTTCGACCACCCCCTCCATCGGTTCTACTCAGACACTCAGAAGCAACGCCTCTGCCTCTGTTTCTATTTGTGTGTGCATGTGTACAGGCGCTCCCCGCCGTGTTTTAGCCAAGTTTGACTTGTCCGCACACCTCAGAGCAGTATCTTGCCGTATACAATACTGGATATGAACGGTCGTCCGGGTAGTACGGTAGCTTTCTCTCAAGAATCGACCACCATCGTTGATTGCGGTGGCTGCTGCTGCTGCTGCTGCTCGGTTGCTGTCGCCGCTACCTTCGGGTTGGCGACGGTGCCGGTCCCCGACTGTCCGCCAGCCGGCCGCCGATGGCTCCAGCCGGCCACACTCCGGTTGGACGTTTGCGTGTGCTGACTGTAGCCCGAGTCCGACCCGAAGCTGGAATCGCGCGAGTAGATCGAATGGCCACCGTTGGTACCGGCCGGATGCGATGAAGGTGGTACTCCCGCTACACTTCCACCACCAACACCACCGCCACCACCATTCCGGAAGGTGGTAAACTGGGGCAGAATGTAGGGATGGTGGTAGGCAACGCCGCCGCCGGTACTGCCGGTGCCGGTGCTGCCGCTGCCCCCGCTCCGATCGCTGTACGTGTGCGACAGGCACCCATCGTAGATGAGGCCCTCGTGGAAGACGGGCTCGTGGTAGATGTACTGCGACGGGTCCTGCGACGGTGCCGATATCACGGCCAGCGGTTGCTGCTGTTGGCTCCCGCTGTTACCATTTCGGCCGTGCCGGCGTGGATTCGTTCGCGAGCGGCCACTGCCATACCCGCCGATCGGTGCGCCTACAGTGGTTCCCGGCGTCCGGTGCCCATTGCGGAAGATGGTGGAGACGCCGCCGGCCGACGCCGACAGCTGCGCGTTGATGCGATTCCGCCGCTCGACCGGATCGAGCGGTTCCGACGCTGGCCCGCCACCATCGTCGTCGATCGTGCTGTAGTAGTTCGACCGATGATGGTGCTGATTGCCGAGCGAGTTGTTATTGACACTGTTCAGGTGATGGTGGTGCGGATGGTGGTGCAGCGGATGGTGATGATGGTGACCCCCGGTCCCCGTCGTCGTCGTCGTGAGCGTATGGGCGTAGGCGGGCGGCGGTAACGTCATCATGCCCCGATCGTCGTACATTGGCGGCAGTACGACCGGCTCCCCGAGCGGTCCCCCGTCCAGCGAGCAGCTGTTGAATGCCGGCGCCGCCTGCCTCCGTCCGGAGCTGCCCAGCGTCGCCGCCGGGTGGTGCTTGCGCGACCGGAACAATCCCAACACACCACCAACACCATTGCAGTGCGTGGTGCCGCCGGTTCCGTTGGGCAGGCTGGAACTGCCGCTGATGTTACTATTATTGTTATTGTTATTGTTGTTGTTGTTGTTGTTCCCACAATCCGTGCTGGAGTTGGAGTTGCGGTTGCTGTTGCTCGCGCTGCTGCTGCCGCTGCTGTTGCCACCACCGCTGCTTCCATTATTGTTGTTGTTGTTGCTATTGCCAACTCCGTTGAGGCCGCCGGCGGACGAAGACGGTGGCACGGCCGCCGTTCCGCCCCGGTGGTGGTGGTGGTGGTGTGCCAGCGGATGTGTATTGTCATTCCCGGACGAGGACGAGGACGACAGGAGCGAGTTGCGCTCGGTGCGGTTCCGCTCCAGGTAGGCGGACGATGGGCCCGAACCCGCCGCCGTTGCTGGTGCTGGTGGTCCACCAACACTCCCCTCTACACCCGCAGCACAACATCCGCCACCGCCGCCACCGCCGTCCGTAACGGGCATGGTCGAGGCGGAAGCGGTCGTGACCGCACTGTTGCTGCTGCCGCCCCCGTTGCTCCGGTCGTGGTAGATGGTAGCGACCGTGGTGCCACCGTCCGACGGCGACTTGTGGAAGGACCGGTCGCCCGGCAAGCTGAGCTCGTCCTCGGCAAAGTCGTCGTCCGACTGGATCGGCGGCTCCGAGTCCGTGTCCCGGCCCGGCCCATGCTCCAGCTCCTCGTACACGTTGTCGTGCGACCGGTACGGATCGGGGCCGGGCGACGAGCAGATGAACAATGGTGGCGACCGTGGCATCGGATATCCGCTCGGATAGTGGATCTGCTTCGCGTGCAGCTGTCGAGAGAGAGAGAGAGAGAGAAAGAGAGACATGAATTAATGCTAAGTAATGTGCTTAAAAAAAACACAAATTGAGATTGAAAGAAAAATGAAGAGGTCCGCTCAAGATGCGCAGCGCATTCACACGCGTTTCACACTTCCAAACAAAAGCGAACCACCTCTCCTCACAGGCACTCATTGTTGTTGCTGCTGCACCGCGATAAAATCACACAAGAATCCTTACAATCACACAAACCCTTCTCCCCCTGGGTTGGGCTCTGCTGTCGAACGCAGACGGTGTGTGTGTGTGTGTGTGTGTGTGTGTGTGCAAAGGGCCCTTCAGAGGGCATGAAATGGTTCACACTTGGCGGGGCCCTGTGCATTTTCACACGCACACACAATGGTGGTTTTAAGAGTGTTCCATTTGCGGGTTTCTTTTTTCGATTTCATATGGTACAAAAAAGCCGAATTGTTATCCGATGCGGAATGCGTTTGCCCGGTGGTATGGCAAAGTGCTTGACAAACTTGTTCGTTGCTTCGCCTGCTTAATGGTGTATCAATTCAGTTTTCCCCCTTCCACATACACACACACACACACACCATATTATTGTGAAGTACATTGTTACTGAAGCAAACGTTACTGCGATCGTTCGCAGTGTGTGCCAGCCAGCGCCAACTAAGAAAGATAATCGTTTGCAGAGTGAAATCGATTGGAGCCGCGCGCACGGTGTGTGACATTCCAACCACACACACTCTAACTCTTTTGGGGGACAGTTTCGAATGTTTGTTAACCCAAAACAGGACGAAAAGTCAACGCTGGAAAAGCTGGGCATTTTGGGTAAATATTCCCCAAGGGGTTTGGGTGGATTTTTTTGAGCGTGGAAAAGGATTGCACATGACACACCACGAAGGTCCGCAGCGCATTTTCCCAGCGCCATTCCATTGTGCACTGGCTGTGGTCGTCATCGTCGTCGTTCGAGGCGGACACGAGACTCAAACAGCGCTCGAGAGCGAGCGAAGAAAGTGTAACTGAATTTACCGTCCATTCCGAAGCCCGTGCCACAAAACACACAAGGGTGGGTTTTGCAGCAGCCGCTCCACACTTCCGGTCCTGCTCGCTGGGGTAAGTGTTTGCCAGAATATGGTCCTGTGTGTGTGTTGCAGTCAGTATCTAGTTTTTTTTGCCTTAACAGTTAGAATAATGGCAACCATTCTCGGTCGAACGCTCTCTATCTTTCCTGCTTTATATATCCCAAGATACCACACATGCACACACACACACTTGGCTTGAGCGGGGGTTTGTGTGGCAGTGACGTTTGCAAAGTGTCTTACACAAAAGGAGAGAGAGAGAGCGTCGTGAGCTGGCAGGACCTTTACTGGCTACCACGAAGGAGGGGCACACACAATTGTAAACTCGTCACGTTTGCTCTTGTTGTGTGTTGCGCCCCATGCTTGTTTGCTTATGCATGCACTGTAGTGCTGATTGGGAAACTATTCTTAAAAATCCACCAAACCGTGATGTATCTATCCGTTCCGTACGTTTCCTTTTTCCCCGGGCAGAGTGGTGTGCTCACGATTCTGGCTTTGCATTTGCAATTTACGTACACGTATGTGCACAAGTAGCACTGCAGCAGCAGAAGAAAGCAGTACAGGGGTTTTCAGCGCTTCGCATCATAGTTGTGGGACACTTCTTTTACTCTTTCCTATTGGAAGTGAACTTCATAGAGATGGAAATTGGATTCTATGGCACCTTTATAGGACTTGGAAATTCATATTGGGATTTGTCCACAAGGGTGCTATAGGGTCAAATTCCCATTCAGTTCATCAATAAAGTATCCCACATCTATGAGCACGCCTGGAAAACCCTGTAAAGGACAGTTCGATGGCAGAAAAACACCCTTTAGAAAACGAATAAAAATGCAGAAATGGTACATCTCTATATATTTTTATGCACCTTTCTCCACTCCGCTGCTCCTTGGCGTACTATCGGCGCGTGTGTTTGCTAGAAAATGGCATACAGCAAAAGTGTAAAGTGTATGTGCCACACCTCGGCGCAGCTTAAGTGTATGTACATATTAAGAAGGATCTGCTGCTGCTGCTACACAAATGGCCACACGTTGCTCGTACTGCCTGTTCGGTGGAATGGAATGAATGGGCAGGTTGATTGTTCGCACCCCATTTCCGGATATCATTATGCGCCGTAAACGAACACACGATGCCACTGATTTCGCTATGTCCCAAAGGGATAGAAAAAAAACAACGAAGCATAATCCCTCCCGTGCGCATTATTGTTGAGACCCCGTGAGTCTCTCCATCAACAACCAAAAAAAAGGATTGAGCACGTTTTGTTCTGTTTTGTTTTTGGAAGACGAGCCAAAGATAGTGGCATTGAATCGCGGAGCGTTTGGAAAGCATTATGATAAGTGTATCCTCTACACGGTACACCAACAACAACACCGGTACTTGGCACTCGAGAGGCACTCTTCGCGCCAAAAGAATGGAAATGATGATTACAATAAGAAAGAAAAAAAGGCGGAGGAAGGCATACGCGCGTAGCTTATAGCAGGCAAAACATGATCATCCACGATCAGCTAACACACATCACACGTGTGTCTCTTCAGTGCGAAGACACCACCAGACTGTGTTGTGTATGTTTGGACAGCAAACAAACAGCCGTATCGGACATTACCACTGTACAAATAATAATAATAGGGAAGCGAGCGCGAGGCGCGTCTGTTGTGTTGTAATGTTTTCTACATCTCTTCAGCGATATGTTGAGAAGAGTGGTGCGCGTGTTAGCGTGAAGCTAGATTTGCAGCAATCGCTTGCGCCGTTAAGCAGATGGCCATTTTAGGTGGCCATCGAATACACACTCTATCCTCCATTCCACCTCAGCGCCACCGTCGACCACAAGCAGGAGCATCGAGCAGCACAGAGCGTCAAGGGGCACATGCTGTCCCAAACGTTGTGTGTGGTCCCTTTTGCTGTGTGTGGACGAAGAATCGGGGGGAGGGACGCAACACGTAATAATGCCACCCAAATAGCTCGGACGCGCGCGCTCGCCCCCGGGAAAGCTTGTCCCTTGTCCGAATGCTGCGGTCGGTGCGTGAGTCTGAAGGCGAGGTCGAATTCTTACCGCTGAAGAGGAATCGCCGAGCCGAGCGCGGTCGTTCATCATAAGAGGTGAGTAGCGAAAGGGGTGGAAGGAAGGGGCTCTCACTAGAAAAAAAAAATAAAAGAACAAGAAAGATACAAGAAAACACACACACACACCAAACGGCCGAGGTGTTGTGTTGTGGTTGCTGCTTATGTTGCGCGCCTGCTTTGTTGATATTAAATGCGCCTCCTTCTCCTCCTCCTCGCTGAGAGTGCAAGGGGGTGTTGTTTTGCAGATAGGTAGGGACAGCTCCCTGACAAGATTTCATCTTTCTCCCACACCGATCATCACACAACGGGAAAGGAGCAACATCCTCGCCAGCGCTCGCACATCACACACCATATTGCTTTACGGTCTAACGCGTACGAGCGAAAACAAAAAAAAAAAGCTGTGCGTCGATCAGTGGCCAGTGACCGCAAGAAAAGCTGCGCCGGATCGGGGTTAAGGTTTCGGAAGAAACTAAATATTGTCCGCCTGAACCGAGTGGACAGGGTGGTGTGGGGGCGTGTGAACGGTGTTCCACCGGTCCAGAGAGATAGAGAGAAGGCAAGGGCTGTGTGCTGTGTGTCTATCAAAGTGATATCGCTCTGAGCGGTTGTTGCGCCGCTGAAAATATGCAACCTGATGTGCGAAGACGTTGAAAGGTTTCACACACCGCGGGCGGGTGATAGAACCCGCTTTATTTTATTTATTTTTTGTAGTAATAAAACAAAACTCCCCAAAACTGAAGTGATTGTAGACGGAGTGGCTGTGAGGTGAGTGAAAACAAGCCATTGTCTGAAGGACCTACTGAAACGGAATGCGGGAGTGTGCCGTTACCCTAAAAGAAGCTCATCTGCTCGTACGATTGGATAAATTCCAATTAGATTTTATGATGCTCTCTTGCGCTCCATAAGCGTGATCGACGGGGACGGAAAGACGAGAAACAGGCCGTTTTGGTATGGTTATCAATTTTTAGCTAATTTTTACCGCCTGTCTAGGAGCTCCACAAAACGGCCGACCAGCTGGCTTGATAGAAACACACACACACACGTCTATCGCTAGCCGTACCTTTTGCGGTGTTAAACCTCTTCTTCTTCCCATCATCCGCATCCACAATTTCTAATCGGAATAATTAGGAGTGATAAGCGTTGGAGTCGGATCCTTCGTCTTGGCGGCGGCATCACCGACAATCACCCTTTGTAGAAAAATTTCCATCCATCCAACATATTTCGAGGCGTATACAGTTGTTAATTAGCAGGCAACACAACAGCTCAGCAGGGGCAGAGGACAGGGCAGGGTCAGGACCGCTTGGAGGAACGCCTCTACAGCAACACCGCGCGCATGTACACTCCCATCGAAGGGGGCACACAGGTTCGCGCAGCATGACAGCGCGGACATGGCAGACAGACGCGGGTGCGTGCGCGCGTTCGACGGATAAGCCGCCACGCTGCTCTCTGCCTTGGGAATAAACATGTTTGACAGCATTATTACACAGACACGAAATTTGATCATCACACGCCAATCATAATTCGCTTCGCACTCACCCCTAAACACGGTGCGACACACACACACCACAGAGCCAGTTTCTTGTGGTTTCGTTGGTAAAGAGGCTTGCCTGACCGGAGCAAAAGGAGCAAAAAATACCTTTTTTCCTCACACACCGAAGGGAAGCAGCGAACAGGAGAGTTATGAGCAGCGTGCCTCTAAAAAACCCCTTCGGTGTTTGCTTGCCACCTTTGCGCGACCACAGACACACACACAACGGGGCGGGAAGTACAGGATTATGTGTCTGGTGGCTCCTCCTGGCGATCCGGAACGATCTTCTTTCCACTGGCGCGATCTATTCACGGACAGACGATCTTCGCGTCTCTTCTTGCTTGTACGACACTACCCCACCGCACACGCACAGGGGTCAGTGCGCGAGCCTAATGAAATGTAAATGGAAACATATAAATTATCCCCTCGTGAGAGGCAGAAGGCTCGCGCGGAACACGAAGACGACGACGACGACGACCGTTTGTGTGGTGTCGTCCCGAAAATTATTGAGAAACAAAACGTCGCCCGCTATGCGAATGGCGCTGGGCCCAAGTGCCAGTTGCCGGTGTGTGTAGTAGGTCCCCCGTGATGAGATATCTTACTCATTGGAATAACTCAAAAACTGCTGGTCGCTAGGTCGGAGGTTCCCGCGAGGTTCTAGGCAAAAAGCGCGACACCTGAGCCAGCGTGGCTTTCAACAGCAACAAATGGGCGCGCACGCACGCACGTTGTGGTTTCGTGGAATTCCTCCCCACTGAAATAAAAAGCTATGCTCACATTTCTATACCAAAACAGTTTGGGGTAGGAAATATGATATGGATATGGTTAAATTTTCATTCCCAACAAAAAAAAAACCCAGTGAAGTTCGGCACGGTGAAGGAGGAGAGGACCAGGTTCAGGTTTGTCGTCATTTTCCGGCTCGATTATTATATTGTATGTCGCTCTTCCTCTTTACGGTATGATTGAGCAATGGAAACAACATCTTCTTAAGCTGCTTCGCACCATCTTGGGCATAAACAACATCCTGGGTGGTGGAGTGGTGGAGAAACTGTTTGATTATAATTCTACCACGGAAAAGAAACCCAACAAAAACGGTTAAGATTTCAGAGGTCTCTTTTTGTCTACTGCTTCGAAACCTGCAGCGAACCACTTCTGCGCTTTTGTGTGTGTGTGTGTGTGCATTAATTTTGAAGATTTCATTCAGCTTGGAGAAGATGGATGCACATTCGGTACAAAGGATGCATGGCAAGGATAGAGAACGAGCGACAACCGTTGTCGTCTTCGTCGTCGTACGAGGGCTTCAGGTTTCAAAAGCCTGTGTTTGTGTGTGTGTGTGTGTGTCTGTCATTGATATCCGCAACAACAGAGAATTGGAATGCGTGGAGATCGTAACGAAGGTCTAAGAAAACGGTTCTTGAGCACGGTGCTGTGCCGGTGTGCAAATTCCACCCCGAAACCGCCACAAGCAAGCAGGATGTGTGTGTGCAGAAGGGAGGGCGAACAAACCACGACCAAAATACACGGCGTCGCTATTGTTCCCCGTGGAACTGGGAGGGAAGGAACTTGAGGCTTTGACATGGATTGTCGTAATATTATGACAGTTTATCCCGCTCTCCGGACACCAAACATTAGGACGAGCATCAGTGCTTTTGTTTGTGCGAGCGCGCGCGCGCAAGCGCGAACTTGCGCCACACATTCTGATCCTCTTTTTCCCACTGGTCGTTTGTCGTTTCCCGCGGACTAAGATTTAACACACGCGCATAGAGAAGATCATGTGTTTTTGTTTAAGTTTTTTTTGTATGTGTGATATCAAATCCCTCCCCATTGAGATGCATCCGGTTGTTGGGTTTGCGGTTGTGTCAGTTGACAGTTGTTGTGACAGCTTCAGATAGAAGGACATTTCCCCTTTTCCTGATCTGTCACTCAGGCAGGCAACTTAGCTAAATCAGTTGAAGCCTACTATTGTTCAATTGTCTCTTAAAAGGCACACAAACCCGACAGCAAGACACGATCTCAAAATCCTAATCGGCGATGAGTTTGGTGAACACGTGAACGGTGAACACGTAACAAAAAAATGAACAAACTTCCTTCAGTTCCACTTTTGGGCAGAAACTAAACGGTACACAACCCGCTTTTGGGAGGTTCCGCGGTTTTGCATTCCAACGTTCAACACCACCGCCAGCAAGACAAGAAGACGAGCCTGCATTAACAATGATCGATAGGGAAGGGAAGACGTTCGATTACGTTTTCCAATTCATCAAAATTGGACATATTTCTGTTGTTGTTTTTTTTTTGGGCAACTAACTTTTTGCGATGATGGACAGGAACAGAGAGAGAGAGAGAGAGAGATGAGACTGCCGATGGATGGAAGCGGTGGAATAACATGAATAATTAAAAGAGAAAACCGAAAAACAGTCCAAACACATGACACATTTTGACATTGTACGTACACGTTTGGACTTTTTTTGCAGACACTTAGGACCGTTTTGGGACGAGGACTGG
Organism: Anopheles gambiae; assembly: GCF_943734735.2. Lineage (NCBI taxonomy): Eukaryota > Metazoa > Arthropoda > Insecta > Diptera > Culicidae > Anopheles > Anopheles gambiae. Next base: position 23,369,814 of record NC_064601.1, on the reverse strand, counting down.
GGCAAATACCGGGACGCACAGGACACACCGTCATTGCGGGATACGAAGTGCGCTGTTTTGAAATTAAAAATTGATTACTGTAACCCAAAACCTTGCGTTGCATTGCTCAGTCTCTTTTAAAATTCACCCAACACACACACACACACGCGCGATTGCGTGATTGGCTCAATTCCCAACGGTTTGCGGGATGATGTGTGAGGTGAATTTTTAAATGCTCTTAGCCGCCGCCAGTGAAGGGCGAAACCACCAACAAACACGCTCCCTTTCTATACTCTCCCACTCGGCACTCGGCCAAAAAATATGTCACTTGGAATTATCCAATTTAAAATGATTTAATGTAATCTGACAGAGCGAATAAATTTTGACAAGAGCAATCGAAGAAGGGTGCCCCCCGCACCCCGTTCGGTCGTTTTGGGAGGAATTTTTGGGGAGTGATTTTGTCGAAGTTAATGAATGGGTGCACAAGAACGAACCTCTTTTCTTTTCATGTTAAACTTAACTTTAAAAAACATGCAACACACAGACACACTTACCTCCATGTTATGATGATGGTGATGATGATGATGGTGCCGCATAACGAGCGGATGGTGGCCCAAGTGTACGTCCGGGTCTTCGTACGTCACCGAATGCCCGGTCGGTACACCTGTCGCATCGAGATGGGGCGGTCCGCGGGTTGGCGTCTTGCATGGCAGGAAGTTTTGAACTTTTCGTTTGTGTCTGTGGATGAGAAAAGGGACGCGAAAGATCGAATTAATAATACTGTCAAACCAAAAAAAAACACACACAAACCCTCTTCTCTGAGAGTGCCTCCAACAAGCGAAGAGATCGAGTTAATTAATGTGCACGACGTGGGCACATGGGTTTACTGTGCGGTCGCATGGAGAGGTTCGAAAATCTCCCTTGGGACCGTAGCCCCAAGGCAACCGCAAAGAAGTCTGCTTTTCAAAATCGACCACAAGAGCCGAGAGAGCATTACTACTGCATTTAATTTCAACAAAACCCTCCCAAGTAGTATTATGCGCTGAACCGTTTCTTACAAGGCAAATGTCAAACGCAGCCCAACACAACGCGTAAACAGCACATTAATTTCTCCTCAACCCTTCTTAAGCGCGGGGGGCGACCAAGTGTGGCACTTCAATCTGTGGTGTACGCTCCGTATGGAGAGCCACCATGCCACTACTGCTAGCGAAGAGGGGATATAAAGTAGTTTCCTTCGCGTTGAGAGTTTACAAGGAATTGTCGCACCGGGTTCTCGGCGGCGGCAGCAGCAGCAATTAGAGCTGTAAATTAATTCCACTCACACAAATTCTCCACTCCCGCAGGGGACAGCAACCGCTCGGGGGGTTGAAGTTGTGAACTTGCGACGTGTAAAGATCCTTTTGCCGACCCCCGCCGCTTAGGATGACGGTCGTGGAATATCGAATTCCTTTCGATGGTGTCTTCGATGTGCAAGCAATGCAGTCCTGTTTTTTGCTTTGGTTTTGGTGCTGTTGCTGACTTCAGGAGGACTAATTAACATTCTAATTATCATAAGTATGCAGCAGCAGCAGCAGCAGCAGCAGCGAAAGCACGCTAAAATGCGGTTCTTGGTTACTCCAACACTCACTGCCCCCTATGCTATCATCGCCCCCTGCTACCGCAAAAGAAAAGTGAACTTTTAACGCTTTTCTGCCCCATTAGGCATTCAAGTTTGCTTAATAGTGTGCAGCGGGATGGATGGGGTTATGTTTGCTTACTTCAAAGCACTGGCAAACAGGACATCTTCAAAGTGACACCGATGTGTTGTTGTCCACACGTTTCACTCACTGTTGTCCTTCTCCCAGGCACGCTATATGAATGGGAAAATATCGATCGATAAGAGGGCAAAAGGAGCAAAACGTTAATCTTTCAAAATCCCCTTCTTCTAAGCCAATGCGTCCGTCGTCCCTTGTTCCATGCTCGTTCCAGTGCGTACGGCGAAAGAGCAGTGTTGACGGAACGATATAGTGTGGCAGCAGGTTGACGCAACCACCACCACCACCACTAACTCCATCGACATCACACGCATCACTGTCGCTCAATCTCCGCTCCAAGGGCTCCAAGCGATCGAACACGGTTCAAGTTAACGAACCAGCCTTCATCTTATTTAACGCTTGACAGAGTATCCTTTTCCCGTGCTCTGCTCTCTCCCCGATGAATGGCCATGAATGGCAGCGACGTCATCTTTGCGTGGCAGTCATATTGTGTGTATGGGTGTACGACGTCCTTGCCGAACGTCCTCCTGAAAAGTTGCGCTGGTTGATGGGCAACCGAACGCGGCTCAACAAACCGACAGCCGAGCAAGGACATGCTGACAGCACACCAAAAAAAAAAAAAAAGAAAAAGAAGGCAACACATAAAGTCGGAAAAAGTCACAGAAACACGTAAAAAAAAACATCAAATCAAATTCATATCACTGCACCCCGCACCGGTTATGAGGTCAGGCGGAGCGGTCTGACAGGCGCTACAGACGCGATTTCGATTTCCCCCGGCGACAGATATGAGGACAGATATCGCGTGTGTCGTGTATTTTGTAACGGACTGAGTGTGTGTGTGTGGAGCGTGCCCCGAGTGAGATTGATGGATGATTGTGAGTAGCAGCAGGGAAATAAAGTCACCATCAATCCATACCAGTTCCCCACCATTCGGTAGTGTCACTGTGGAGGCACAACATACAGTAGTGGCTCCCATCTGTCGCCCGGGTCGTTGTGAATCGGTCCAAAGCGGACACTAAAACCCCTGTTATTGATTAGCAAGTAGTAGTCGGATCGGGTTGCAGCATCGGTTGAACCTACTCTTGCAGGTGATACTTACTTTTATTGCTACTACCCACTGACCCTGCGCTATATATATAGCTGCGCGTCTATTATCCAGAGCTACTGCTGCTAATGAAATGGTGTTACTTTACACAATTCATCGTACGTATCAGAGCTCGCTGCGATGAAGTGCCCGGTTTAGATGAACCCGGTTGAAGTGTGGCGTGTAAATATTTGATTTATCCCTATTACTTACACTTGACGCGTCCTCACGCGTCTTCGGGCGCCCACTGCACGGGAGAGTCTTTGCTTGAAATGTGAAGTGTACGAGAGCGATCGATCGATTAAGGTCAAATGTCAGCAGGTCGAGAACAAGAGCCTATCTGTCTAGTGGCTTTGTCTAGAGACAGCGAACGGTTTGGGGACAAGGATTAGGAGGAACTGTGTGTGTGTACACAGGCCTCGTCTCGCCGGAAGAGCCTAAACGGATGGCAAAGGTACACTCTTTTGTCCGGCTATTAACACACCGTTGACTTTTGACGCAGGCGACGAAAAGCGACTGTCCAATCGAAATAAATGACACAAACACACCGTCACCGTCACCTTCAACCCCCCAGGACGACAAACTGACGCTGCTAACAACGGTAGAAGCAAACGGTGCTGCTGCTGGAAGCAAATAAGAACCAACCTTGATTGCAAGATACGCATCTCGTCGTCGTCCTCCGTCGGTTATGGCGCGTTTTTTTGCTCACTTCCTGTCGCACTCGGGCGCGCACAGTAATCTTGCTGTCACTAAAAACCGCCTGCCTGCCTGTCTGACCGACCGAAAACTAAAGAAAAGGCTCCACCCGTGTGACGACCGGTGTTGTCCGGGAAGGCGTCCGCGAGTTGCAACGGATCCGTGAAGGATTTATAGTGCAATTTTCCGGGGGCGCTACCAGTCACGGTGAGCAGAGAGATCTCTCTTGCCAAAGGAGCGTCCTGTGTCCACGTCCACCTCCAAGAGCCCAAAGCTCCCTTTCGGTCGGGGTCATTTGACATCTTATCACATTCACTGCTGCTACTGGTGGTGGAAAAACACTTTCCCACCCGGAGGAACCGAGCAACAGCACCGGTCGTTGTCGGGGAGAAATTTAATAAAGTTAATTTATCTACCGTGCGACAGGAGGCAAGCTTGAACGTCAGGGATTCGCAGTCGTTTTTACTTCACTTCCGTTGTGCCTTTCCCCGTTTTGCCAGCTCTAGAGCGAAAGAGAGAGAGATAGAGAGAGATAGAACGACACTGAGATGCCGAACGGAAGGAAGGTCGGGCCCAGGGGTGCGCTACAAGTTTTCTGCCAGAGCTTTTCCCTTCAATCTGATTTTTTCTTTCTCTCTCGAGCGATGATATCACGTTTGGGTTTATATGTGATGACCCAACGGTTCCCGGGTCTGTGGGTGTGTGTGTGTCTGTTGGCTTTTATTAAACTCGGCACAAACTTTCCCAATTTTGCCACCTTTTCCATTTGGTCGCTTTTTTCCCTCCCACAGTCCTTCCAGCAGATGAAGAAAGGGGAAGAAAGGATGCATGCTTTTCCGGCTTTGCTTGCAGTTTCTAGCAGCGGCAGCTCACGTTCACCTACGGAGCACACTGGTGCCGATGCAACGGCTGCAGCGAGCTGCTCGAATCTTTTGTGAAGAAACTTGCACAAACTTAGATGTATCGTGTGGCCTTTCACCCCACCCAAGGTTAGCGCCCCGGAAGCAAAGGGTCAAAGGACGCTTTCTTTTTGTGCCATCACATTGCCAACTGTACGCCAGGAACCGGTAAAGCACCGACCGAAAACTGTCCCCGTTTGCCGTAAAAAGTTAAACTAAAGTCAATTTTCTCCTTGGCTCAGTTACGTCCGGTGTGGTGTAGAGGGAAGAGTTGCAGCCCAAAGCACAGCGAGAGAGAAAGAGATAGTGAGGAGCAGGAAAGCAACCTTCCGGAGGGGGAGAGGCAAGAGTTTCAGTGTTTGCTGTAAGTATTAAACCGACCGGTCCAGTCCACATCCGGCCACCTGAGTGTGTGTGTGTGTTTGGGTGTGAACAACGTCCGGTGCAAATCCGAACTTACCGGCGGGCGTCGTGTACTGTCGTGACGCCAAGTGTAGGGAAGGTGTGTATATCATGGACCGGATTTTCCTTCCAACCAACAAAAAAACGACCGCCCAAGACAAGAGGAAAACCTCGGGAAACCCGAAATCAATGACAACTATTTCGAGCTGGAAGTTTTTCCTCCCCGGGCGGCTTTGATTCCGGATGGGGTGGGAGAGGTGGTTTTTATGGTCGGCGCCAAAACTTTTTGCACCGAACAAACCCGACGACAGCACACACACACACACATGTTTAGCCGCTGTTAGAATTGTGTGTCCTGTGTGAAGGAATTTCCGGATGAAATTTTCATCAACCATGATCCCTTTACCTTCTTTCCTGTTACCGTTGAATGTGTATAAAAAAAAGAATACACAACCCCCACGCCAACATCGCTACACAGAAAACTTTTTTTACTGAACTTCAGTAAAATTTTACTGAATTTTTTTTAACTGAAGTTTCAGTAATCCTTTCAGTAAAAAGAATGTTTACTGAATCATTCAGTAATGTCCGGTGCTCACCAAAATGACAGCTCGTTTACTGAAATCCCAGTAAAGCCATTCTCATATTACTGATTTTTCAGTAGTTGGTAGCGATTAAAAAATGAGGAAATATTTATTTTAAATTGAGTTTTTATTGATGCGCAGATAATGCCAGTCCCTCAGTTCATATTCATACATGTTTTGTGTTGTTTTATACAGTTTTTATACTGTATTTTGCCGCCGCAATTGTAGATGGTTCAGTAAGCGCTCACAGACACCACGCAATTTCAGCAAGCACAGTGGATTGTAGCAAATATTTTACACACCAACACGGCTGCCAATTGTGTGAAATAAATCCCGTAAGCCGAAATATCACCTGAAATTTCACCAGGGTGCCTGTAAGCGCCTACAAAATCAACTTTTTGCACATCACGAGCAAGTAGGTACCGCATTGTTTTGTTTTGATGTTCTGACTGACAGGTCGATTTGACAGAATGAATTGCTGCATTTTCAGTAATTTGTTTTACTGGTATCCAGTGAAACGACTAATTTGACACTTATTTTACTGATTTTCAGTAAAATGCGTATTACTGAAATGAATTCAGTAAATTATTTTGCTGAAAGTCAGTAAAAACATGACATTCATGCTGAAAATCAGTAAAATATTCTATTACTGAACCGTTTCAGTAAAAAACTTTACTGAAGCAGGATGAGAAAATTTGCTGTGTAAACACATCCGGAATCCCTTCCCCCTTCCCGAGAAACCGATATATTGAGACGGATGGAGGGAAAAGAAAAATTGGATGAAATTGGTCGGTAAAAGGTAGGATGATCCATTTTATTTTACGTCAAATCGTAGCATTTTCGGCAGGGAAGGGGGTGGGGGATGGTTGAGGAAAGCCCGGGCCAAAACATTCCAGCCACAGCATAAAAGGAAGAGAAAGAAAATAAAACCTCTCCAAAAGAACGCACCACCGAAAGAATTCGCCACCGCGGGCGAGAGGGAGAGCGATATAAATGGCCCGGTGTTAGCTTGCTAATCCTTTAAAGCCGAAACGGATACAGCTTTAATTGTGTGGCGGTTGGGCATTTGGTCGCCATTGGTTGACACATTGAGCAGCGGACAATTTCTTGCCCTCAAACTAGACATTGGCCAGGAGGAGAGGGAGGGAATACACTTCATCACCTTCTTTTTTTTTTTGGTCGTTCAGAGAGTTTTGGGGCTACATCCGGTCAGTTTCCGCTTGGTTTCGCTGGGCAGAAAAGGGGATTAGTTGTGTCTACGCCCTGCCCTTTCCTCACCATATCCTTCAAGTGGGTGGGAAAACTGTGTGAAAACCCTCCCAAATTCATTCGCGAAAAGGGCCGGCGGCGTTCATTTTTGTAAGGCCCGGTGGTGGTTGGTTTCGGGGGTTTTAATTTCTCGCCAACAAAACTCAACCAAGAGACAAGGGTTGACATGTTTCATGTGCCCGACAGCGCACCCGGGTAACAGCTTGTGCACGACGACGATCACATTTCCACAACACCGGAGAGGCCGGGCCATTCGGGGGGCCACAAAAGCAAATGTGTTGCACAGCGTAGGAGAAACGTCCTTGGGTAAACGAATTTTTACGCAGCCGAAAGTCTCCCGATACGCATGAAAGCGGGGGCGGGAAAACAATCGAAAGTAAAGGAGTAAAAGGGATAGTGTCGTGTGCGCACACAGGCACCAACTGTCGAGTACTGTAACAAATATTATTCCAAGTTTGTAATTAAGTAAAGCGCACAGTAAGAAATGAAATGAAAGTAATTTGCATACTGCAACAAGATGTTGCTCCGAACGGGAGGGTTGCTGCTGGCAGAAGTTTTAGCACACCCGGCCCCCGCCAAAAACCAAAAGATTCCAGATTTCTCATCCACTAAAAAAACCACAAACACACAGAGGAAGAGGCTACACAACCACAAAGCAGCAGCAGCAGGAGCAGCTCTTTATCTCTTTCGCTCCTTTCGCTTCTTCTCCTGCACGGCAGCTGTCATCTGCATTTGCGTGTCGCAAGTTTTCAACCCGATTTCCAGGGGGATGCTTTTCCAGTACTCTTTGTGTGAGTGTGTGTTTGTGTGAAGGCGAAGGGGAAGGTAGGGGCGCCTACAAGATGCACAAACGCCGGCAATGACGGCTGGGCGTACCAAATCCGCATACGAAAATCCGTTTTAACGCAGTCGATTGCAGCTTTCCATTCGAGAGACACTGGCGCTGCTGCTGCTGCTGCTATGGAAACCACATCACACTTTTATCGTCTGATTTTCTCCGAAAATGTGTATGTGTGTGTGTGGGCAGCAGGCAGGGTTAGAGAGCTAGTAAACACGCAGCCACGGCGGTGGTGGTGCTGGAGTCACCCACCGTCACCCGAAAAGGGTTTATCTTCATTAAATGGATTTGAGCTGCTGATACGGTTCTTATACGGAGTGATGGTGGCTTTTCCCCTCCTTCTTTCTTTAGTCTTAATCAACGTGCCATCATTTTCCATCCCTTCCGAGTTGGGCAACAGACTGTGTCACACGACGAGCGTGTCATTTCGTTTGTGCCGCGCGGTGTGCTTCGGAGCGAGCCGCAGCAATACGAGCGTGATGACAATTTTCCTACCCATTTCCCAAACCCAGTGTTAACCCCTGTTTGTCGATGCAAATTTTCAAATCGTGGTGGTGGTGGTTGATTATGGCAAAATACCATATAGTTTTGTGTATATAAAACCATCTGTGCTAACCAAACCGCCGGTGCGTTTGCAGTCAAGTGGGGTGGGGGGGGGGGGGCGCATCCTGTTAACACGACGCACAACCGCAAAGAACGTGCTGAGATTTAATAGGATGGGAAGGAAAATGCACATAAAAAACGGACCGAAACATACGATTTGTTATTGGATTTTCCTAACGTGAAAATAGGGCTCATAAAATCGTTTTGGATTAAATTTACGTACGGCGCGAGGAAAGGATCGCACTGTCGCTGTTTTAATGCTCTGCGCGTACTCTTCCCAACAGGTCGAGCAGCTGCTGCTACTGTTGCTAAAAAAAACAAACAGGGACTCAATTCCTTTACACCGAATACAGCGAAAAAAGGGACGTTAAGGGGAAAGAGAAGACGAAAAAAGAGGTTTATTACATCGATAGATTCATAAATTAATCACAACGCGCGCGCGAGCGCGAGAGAGAGATAAGCTCAAGATGTACCTTTGTCCCATAAATTATGGGTTCCCGGCTCGGGAGAGAGAAGATTGGTACCCACAAGCATAGATGGACGGCTAACTTGCGTGCAGCAGAAGCAGATAGATGAACAGTCAAACGATCAGGAGGAAGTAAATATATCATGTGGGGAAGTGTGATCGCGAGAGTGAGTGCTACGAACGAAAATGGATGATCATTATTTGAGCGTTTCTTTGGCCGTGCTACAGAGATTCCTAACGATGATTACGCGAAGGGAAGTTGCGCAAAATTTATGGAACCAAACCGTCCAAAAACACAACTGCGCTCGATCGAGTTGTCGATGGTTTGAAATTATGTAAATGTCTTCTGCGCTGCGCTTATCAGCCAGCTCCGGGCAGGTTTTGGGACAACACCACAGCAACCACTTGTTTTAAGCATTCTGCTGCTGCTTCAAAAGCGGCCACTTTGGTGATGGAATATTATTATTAGGCAACACGACAGACACACCGCACCGGGAGCGTTTGTGTATATATTTATGGAAATTATCTCGTCAAAAAGGGAATAACAATAAAGCCGCCAGAGCCGGGCAAGCAAAGCAACAAAACCCTCCGTCACTCCGTCGTATTTTTAAGTGTGATATCGATCAAAGTGAAGACATTCCCTTTTTTGAAAAGGGGGAAACGCACTCTCTATTAGGAACTTGTTTTTAATATGGGAATTTTTATAAGACGGATGTGCGAAACGTTTGTGAGTGTTCCAGTATGTCGCACTACCATCCATATTGGAGAGTACAAAAAAACGAAGATGCAATCATCGCCCTTCTTTCCATGCCCGTTTATTGCAAAATTCCTGCAGGCCATCTTCAAACCATCGCGGTGATGTGTGTCTGTGAGAAAACATAAACAATGACCGTCTGTACCCCAAAACAAAGGGTATAAAACGTTAGACGCGGTAACACTCAAATTCCCCTCAAATCCACCGCGTTTGCAACCAAAGTCGGAAGTCGGACGAAACTTCCCCCCCCCCCAAAACACACGCTCGATGAAATCGCGAACTACTGCTACTGCTGCTGCTGCTGCTCCAAAGTGATACCACGCCAAAAATGGCTATTATGTTTAATAGACCGAAAAGCGAAACACGCCAAACAGCAGCCGGCGGGCGGGCGAAGGCGCAATTGGGAGTGACGGCGAACCCGACGAACTGGTTGGTCTGTCTGTAATTTATCTTGTTATCTCTCGGGTTTGAGCCACCAGAACAGAGCGGCTGTGGGATGGGGACGGCCACCGCTTCCTGTGTGCAGCCGCACACGAAAAAGGCTTCGCAGCAGGCTCCAGCGAGCGAGCGCTCGCGCGCGCCTGGAAAGCAACACAACAATTCGTAAACAGGCGAACAAATCACCGAAAACCGTCGTTCGTTGAGTTCGCTCCCGCTTTTCCAGCCGTGATATCCACAGCAGAGGTTGGCCAGGCAGTTGATAAATCTTCTTCATCACACCACGGAGCAGCGTGAGGAGGAGTTCGTGCGTCTCACGGAAGGAACTACTGTAGAATTTTGATGAGTTACCCAGTGGAGGTACTGAAGCTGGTGAGGAAACTGGCGCAAGATATGAAACCTTTCCCCCCCCCCCCCCTCCGACAGTTCAGACAGGTGTGTTACTGTGTTTGTGTGTGTGTGTTTCTATTGGATAAAGGCATACATTCACACACACACACACACACACACACAACATTTTCCATCACATTTAACTCGCCCAATGAGTCGTGGGGTGATTCACGACACAGCACAGATATGGCTCGCGCAGATAATGCTTGCAAAACCGCGCTGGCAAACGTGTTGCTGGCGCTCCAGGCGCCAGCCAAGTCGCCGTTTTCTCCAGCAAGAAGTTGGCAATCGCAGTGTGTGTGTCCAAGCGTCTGGACGCGTCGAACCGTATCCGTGTGTCATAAATTCTCCTTCCGCCCGAATGTTCTCTGCTGTCTGAACCCCGGAGCCTTCTCCGCGACAGAAAGAATGCACCGAGCGACATCGGTGCATTAGGATCTGTTTGGTTGGAAATAAAAGTGTCACATTTGGCACACCATAACTGCAGTTGGATGCGATGTTGGATGCTGGAAAAAGCGTTAGCGCCGAGAGCAAAACATCTGTTGGAAATTATGCCCTACAAGAGCTTGGAGATGAGGTAACGAGATGATCTTTAGAGAAGTTGACTGATCCTACACCGATCTGCTATTAAAAACAACCCGAGATCTTCCATGATTCGTCGGGATTGTGATCTGTTTGCGTTCATGGAACGGGTAGAAAACAAGCTGGAAATTGAAAACAATGCTTTTCCCCAAAAAAAACTACATTCCAACACTTCCTTACGAAGATACAGACACGCGTTTCTTCCGGAAGTTACACAGTGCGGTAAATAAAAAGGCACAGTGTGCACAGTCCCAGGTTTCAAAGGTTCATTCGGTTCAGTTTTAATTACTGATAGTCAGAGTTGGAAAAACGGAATGGTGACAACGGACAGCGGTTCGTTCGGCCGGTTCGTTTCCACTCCATCAAACCCCTTTACAACGGAAGCGAAATCGTTTCTTCCGCCCAGTGCCATGCCAGACTGGTGGAAACTTCCAGCCGTACGAAAATGGAGCAGGATCGCACAAGGATTCCCGGGAGCAAAAACGGGAACGGGCTCTCTCTCGGGTGCGCAATTTTCCGCTTGATGTGGTGAAAGTAAAAATCACACAATGGTCGCAAAAGAGCGACCGGGGCAAAAGTTTTCTACAATGTCTCTCCCCTCCCGGGATGCGCCCTTGTGCCGGTGCTGCCTTTTTTTTTTGCTGGTCCAGGACAAACTTTTCCGTTGTCAATAGAGAGGACGACGACGACGACGAGAACGGGAAAAGATGATTCCTGCTTTTTTTTGGGGGGAGAGGGTAACTGAAGGCAAAGTGCCGCCACATTCGCTGCGGAAATAACGCTGAAATCCTTACAGCATCATAAATTAGGCCGCCCCACACCGCCGACCACGGACGCCAGCTTCCTCCCGGGGAAACTTTTGGCGAGGAAAAGCGAGAAAATGGGATACAAACGCTTCCATTGTCCATCCTTCTCGTGCGCTTTCGTGAAGCAGCACACGCTTGGTTTAAGTGGGTGGACACAAAATCCATTTTGCTCTGTGTGTCAAGCCATTCGAGAGTGGCTCCCCTTCGCTGGCCCTTCTCCTCGTTCGGTTTAGCGTACTTTGTCGCTTGACCATGTCGTCGTCGTCGACGTCGTCTACCGTCCAATTGTAAACCCGTCTCATCATGTCGGGAAAGGTTGTTGGTTTTGTGTGCACACGGGAGAGAATAGCACAAAAAAAAGGATGTAAGAATGGCTATTATTCGCGTATTTGTACGGTGCTGAAAGTAGGGCAAGGACTGGGAACGGGAGTTAGAGAATTTAAAAGAATGTCAGCTCTTTTTTGTTATTATTGTGGTTTTTGTAGCGCTAGGTGTGGCACCCGAAGAAAAGGTCGGTGGAAGGGGTTGGCGAAAAAGTAAATGTTGCACTGCACATCGTAAGGGGCTGGCGGCGATCGGTGGACAAACTGCTGGCGTTTGCGGCGCACACGAAAAAGGGTGCATAGTCGACGATGATGGTGACGCTGTCACTTAGTTTAAAGCAGGCGAACAAGTTAGACAAGTAACGGGTATGGCAACGTGCTGCTTTGTTCATACTGGCAGCTCGTCAAACGCTGTTTGCAACGCTTTGAATTAAGTACAAAAAATTGGTGGAACTTTTCCGTTTCTTCACAAAAGAACACTTGAGTTTTCAATTTTAGCGCCCAAGGCCCGGGAATTGGCGTTTCAAGGTAATAAAGAATTAATGTTACTACCAGCAGTATCACAACTGGATATTAAATTCTTCCCACGAGGCTGCCAAGAATCCTCGAACCACACACATACACATACAACTTGCAAGATACACGGCGAGAGACTCCCAGGCCGGAGTGGAGCGCTTACATGTTTACCAATATATGTGTCATTGTGCCAAAGAGAAAAACAAATCAGCATCAGCAACACAACTCATATACTGACAAGAGCCCCACAGGAGCGCTCTGTGGAACGTCAATAAAGAGCATCTCCCATGACAACCCCTGCGTCAAAGTTTGCTCCACAAAACAAACTCCACAACGGGGCACAACGACACCACAGAACCAAGCAATTGCTGCTTGATGGAATCACCCAATTCAATTTCTCAGCCAGACATATGTCAAACTGATCCTGCCGAGGAACTTGTGTGACAGTCACTGTGTCTGTGTGTGTATGTTGCCGTGTGATGCTAGAAAGTTCGTGCCTTATCGCTTATCACTCCAGCCTCTACCATTCTGTCCGAGTTCATCCCCACTGCCGGTTCGTGGCGGAAGAAGTAGCAGTAACTGGGCAACCATGTTCTACCATCCTTGCTTCCGGAGGAGGAGAAACAGGCACGGAGATGGCTCAGTGAATGAGTGACTGCGGTCACTAACCACCATGGATTGTTGTTATTAAATTGGGTCCCCGGGTTTTCCAAGCCCCGGGAAAGGAATATTAATAAAACTGGGCCAAAGGAAAGCATGGAAGTTACTCTCTCCTATCGCCCCAGCAAATAGCGCGCCGTTTGATTGTTTTGGAGGTCCTTGGGGTGGTGGTTTGTGTTTCACGTTTCTCGCTGCCGAAGAGATAAAAAGAGACAATATCCATCATCAGACAGGAGGGGAAGGGGGGGCCAGGTTTTGTCCTCTCATCCAAGGGTTGATACCGGTAAGGGACGTGACACAAATTCTTAACCAGCGAGAGAGATAGACAGACAGAAAGGGAAGAACATCAAGCAAGCGATAACGACACCACCGATCCTGCACTCGTGGTTTTCCCTCGTCAGCGCCGACGAGGAACGCGTTCGAAATTAATAAACAACGAACGTGAGAGAGTTTTTCCCTCCCACGGATGCGACAAGGGTCGTAGGAGAGTGGAAATGAAGAAAGATCCTTTCCAGCGACCGTAAACATGCACTTGAAAATTAGGATGGCTTTGCCTAGACCGAGTCGCTTTACTCGAACGTTTCTCTGGAAACCATTCCACCCAAAGACAGGCACATGTGCAGACGTATTGGGTGAAGAGTGTTTCTCCAGCTTGTCCTCTTCTAGCCTTTGTTAGCGGATAGTTTTTCAAACACATCCAATTCAAAGATTAATTGTCAACAGCTTCGTCCGTTTTGCTTTCCCGGTCGGTGTGTCTAGCAGCGAGCAGGATTCGGTGGATGACGGAAAGAAGGACAAACACGCATAGCATAGCTGGGAGGGACGAGTGAGATATGGTATTAAACGGGAAACTTGTGTTGAGTTTCTGTGAACTTCACTGCACAACATCCTGGATCGGTCGGGTCGGGTGGACGTGAGACCAATTATCGGGTCGCGCCCATGCTGATGACAGCAGCAGTAGCAGCATTAGCAGCAGCATCGAGGTTCAAGGATCTACGGCACCATGGGAGTGAAGAAATGCCATAAATCACCAAACCAACCCCAAAAAAATCAAGACAATGCGGCATTTTAGGGGTTTGGCCGTGTGCAAGCCAACTTATTAGAGAGAGAGAGAGAGAATGTGCGCACCAGACGGCAGGCAGCTAGCGAGCGCACCGAGAGGTTTGTTTATTTGTTTGGCCAAGTAAATCATCTGCCATTTTTGTGCCGTTTTCTGTGCCGTTTTGTCCGCGCGACTTCCGGTGTGTTTGTGTTTGTGTCTGGCGGCTCCAGAAAAAGCTGGGCTCTGCGCAGAAAGAAAAACATCCTTTCTCTTGCTCCGTTTGCGTTCCCTACCCTCTTGACGATCATTTGTTCGGCAGAGCCGGAGGATCATCATCGTCCCAACTTTCGCTCGGTGTCCTTCCCACAGTCGAGGCGCGCGCGCGTCTCGTTTGATTGATGATGTCTTGGCGCACTGGAAATTCAAAGTGAAAGTGCATTCCACCACTCCGCGCCCGCTGGTCGGTCGGTGCAGGATGGAAAATCAATTAGAAACAATATTTATGCTTCGTGTCACCGCTCATCAGCAACTGGCTTGGCGGGGTTTCCCCATTTGCAGTGCCTCGCATCGTTAGGCATTGCTGTGTGCGCTGGCGGTTTTACTTGTTAGGTCGTGAAATTTGGCATTCGTTTTCTTATGCCGCTTGGAAACCCACGCCAACGGGAGGCAGTAGACTGTATCAACACGACAACACACGCTGCATCTCTCTTGCTGGTGGGTGTGTTTGTTTACTTAACAAACCTTAATACACAAAGCACAAGCAGAAAGTTGTTGGTGGAGGACCGTTTGGAAGACGTACAGTGGCGTTTATTATTATGGTATCTGCGTTTCCATACATCGACACATTTCGAGAAGAGATCTAGCAGATTTTTGTTTCATTGTTTTTAACCACAAATATATTTGACAGATGTCAAATTCTTCCATTACAAATTGACAGTTTGACACGCATTTTGAAGATCACTTGTTTGTTTTCGTTTGAATTTACACAATAATATCCTTTCAAAGCATTTTAGTACATCACAAAATCTCATTCTTAACCATCATACCATCCCACAAGCTAGTCACAAGGCCAGCGAGCAGTAGAAACGTTTTGTAAAGATATCAATCAAAAGGGCCACTCAATGTACTTCACACTTCCTCTCACACTGATTGTGCCGCAATTCGAACGTGCACAGTTAGTTATTATTATCTGCAACAAAGATTTATGCTTGTGCAGTACACCGCCCCCCAGATGCAAACAATTGTTCGTGGGCCACTTTTCAGCTTAGCTGTCAGGGCGTGCATAACAGGCACCGAGGCACCGAACACGGAAAACAAAAGCAAACACAGCACTATGGCACAAAAACTATGGTACAGGAACCACCACCGCCGCCGGAAGTGGTTGGGTTAGAGCGACTTTTCTCCTCTTCCACTCCCACTCCCTAGTACACAGAGTGCTGCCGGCCGCTTTTACATCGCCCGGAAGTAGATCGTTTTCCCTTTTCATCGGGACCGCGGTGCCAAAGTGATGAACGGTGTTGTTGTTGTTGCTGGCTCAAAGCGAACACATCACACTCCCGGCTGCATCATCTACCTTTTTATTGTAACCGGGGTACTACCACCCCCGTCGCGAGTGCAACTGCTACTACCACCGCTTGCACAGTATGCAGGAATGCATTTCCGACTCTTCCACGGGGCAGGATTCCGCCGGCAGGGAGCGGAAGGAAAACAACTACTGTCAACTTCAATTGTTTCACCATTCCAGTAGTAGTGAACCACTATCGCGCGCGCCGGCAGTAAATCGTCTGACTCGCCGGGGCGCGAATAACGACTGACAGCTGATGGAGTGGAGAGAGTAAGAGTGTTTTTGCTGGCTTCTAAACCTTACGAGAAACCTCAACATTAGGGTTGCGTGTGTGTGTGTGTGTCTCAACAGTCAGGAGTCACAACAGCCGGCAGGGTGATTTAATGAACGGTGTAGTATGATGGTGGTAGAATTCGCAGATTCGCGAGAAATGGCACGATTGTGGCTGCGCATGGGTGCCCCTGCACAAAACGTCACTCTTTCTCAGGGCGCGCACAGGATTCATTTCCTACCCAATGCTGCTCTACGCGACCAGTAAGGCAGCCCGAGCATTGCAATTGCACCCGGAGTGCTGCAGCATGCAAAACACACACCGTCGTCATGAATATTCATAGCCGATCAGTTGTTCCCATGGTTCCTTTCCCGCCGGTATGTTGTTGTTGTCCCTAGAGTAAATCCCAGCATAGCCGGGCGCTGTTCGACGACGGTGCAATAGATTCTAGCCCGTGATCAGTGCCGTGTGCTAGGAAGTTAGACGACCTCAAACCACCCCCATCCAACCCAAAGTCAAGCTAGAGCATGATCGTCCAGCAACGGGAGGGCAGAATGTTAAGGTGTTTGGGTGCATTTTGCGGAGGAGCGGAGGTAATTGAAATATCTCAAATATCTTAATTCGTTTAATAAACATGTAAAAAGATTTAATTAAACCCTTTGCAGCTAGCGCACTGCCGGGCGAGAAAGAATCTCTTTGACCAAGAATGCGTGGCAAGCCCCCGTTGCCTTAGAGGAGGGGGTTTGGGTGGGTACATAGAGGTAAGCCCCAAACACGCGGCGACCAGAACGCGAAATATGTATGCGGATGTGGATTGAATTGCAACGAGTGCGCCATCATGACCAACTACACCGACCGACACTATCGCCTGGAATCGACTTTAAGCCGGCTCGGAGAGAGGGAGAGAGACACACACGTAATAGTGATGGGAGATATGCACTACAGACTCACACACTCACACACAATCACACCAAAGTGGGAAGATTTATGAAATCGTAAAGTATTGGTTCATTTAAATAATTGAATATGCAAATCAGGTGCATGTGCGAAAAAAGCGTTACACCACCAACCCCGACCCGACCGATTTGGAATGGGTTTTATTCTTCTTTTTTTATGTGTGTCAAAGCCTCATCCCCTCGTCCTTACCAGCCCCTCAATCTTCGAAAGAGAGAAGAAGGAGGGAAGCAAAAAAAAATCCAGGTGAAATTGTTTGTTTGTTCACTCTGTTTGCGCATTGCATTTCTGTTGTCGTACAAGTGCACTTTTGCGCAAAACGTTGCGCAAATATGTTTTTGACTGGGTGCGTGTGTGTGCATTAGACTGAAGGCTGGGGGGATAAAAGGTGCGTTTTTAGAATTGCATTTTTTTCTTTTTTTTTTCTTTTTCTCTTTTTTTCCATCCCTCTCCTATTTGTGTCCTATTCCGTCGTTGCATCCAGGTGCACGCTGCTGCTGATCCTGACGCACTCTCTCTCTCTCTCTCTGTTTTCTCTTCCTGGACACACATTGTATGAGAGAGACAGAGAGGAAGAAAGGCAATGTGACACGCGGGTTTTACGGTAAAATCCGCTTGCCTGCATTCATCTGGACACGGAAAACACACTCCAATGCTCGTACCACCACCTTTCGAGGCACTGATTGCACCCAAACCCGGCCGAGCGCGGAGCATTGGCCAACAGAGCACAGCACTTCAAACGATTGCAGTTCAAATAAATCTTCCGCAGAGCAGCAAGCTCAGCAAAAAGGAAGCCCCGCGCCTGTACATACACGCGGGAGGGGATACTGTAATTGAAAAGGTAAACATGTCGCGTCGATCTGGCGACCGATTCCCGCTGCTCCGACGTTTTAAAACCGGTGGACTGGAGTCGAGCGGAGGAGGCCCGGGGACCGTAATCCATCTTAGATGGATGGATTATTCATACCCTACCCTCGCGGGCCTGCTGGTCGAACGACAGGTCGGTGCATTCCGAGTGGCAACCGTTTCTAACCCGACCGTGGAATGTTGTGGTGCGTGTGGTGCATTTGTGGCGCGGTTGGCTGCGAGGGGAGTCGTAGTGCTTTGCGAATCGTCCTCCAATCTTGACATGTTGTGAGCACGAGAGCGCTGGGGTACACACACCACTAGTAATCCCATCACTCCAAATGTGCGGCCCGAGAAGCACGGTAGTAGACAACAAATCAGTGCCACAGAGCCGTGCCACTGCCAAAGCTGGAGGAGAGCGGGAGGCCGAGGATCGGGTGGAAGTGTGATTGCATATTTCACGCCGGCCGAAGTTTGCAATAAATAATTGCACATTATCGTGACAGAGGGTTGGCCGGGTCGACAACACAAAGTCGACATTTCGACGTCCCACCAGCAGCCGCTGCTGGAATCAAAGGCGACGGGCGCTGGCGTATGGACACAATTAGGTGCATTTTAGATTTGATATGGAATCTTACATTCGAAGCTGTGGCATCAGAGTGTACACGTTAAGATGACTTTGATCTGTGTGTGTGTGTGTGTCTTTGCATAAATGCATCGGACATTGGGCAAAGAAGAGGGAGTTTATGAATATCTCACCCCCCACCTGTATGTCCTGCCAGCCAACCAACTACCCCAAAAACGGTGGCAGACGGCAGATGGACATCACTGCACACTTCGCTTCCGATCATCGTTGGGCTATTAATCAAACGACCGGTTCTGCTTTTTGTGCCAACCGTCGTCCGGAGGTTGTACTCTCTCTTTCAAACCATTTCGAAATGTCATGTATTTGGCTGCAGCAATTGCTTCCATACACACACAACACAGAGAGAGAGAGAGAGAGTATGGGGAATGGATTTTAAAGTGCAGGAAATCCCGGCGACCACTGGACTGGGAGAGTGACTCGGGAAATGATTACAAACGAGCAACTAACTCCAACACAGCATGGGGGCGCCACCCAACATTCGCCTCCTGCACCTCCTTCAGGCCGGCAACTAAGATTATTAAACTGCTTTAGGGGAGGGCGTAGAGGTGAATGGGACGATGTCACGGTGGTCTTTCTATGCGATCGATTAGACTAGAAAGAGAGAGAGAACACGAAGCACCACAACGGTACAACCTCATCTCATGATCATCATCATCTTCATCATCATCGTCGGGGGTGGTGTGTCGTTACGGTTGGGGTAGATATTAAATTTATACTCGTGACTTTGTCTATCTAAGTTCTTCGTCTTCTTCAGCTGCTTCTCTTACTTCTGTCTCTCTCTCTCTCTCTCTCTCTCTCTCTCTCTCTCTCTCTCTCTCTCTCTCTCTCTCTCTCTCTCTCTCTCTCTCTCTCTCTCCCTCTTCTCCATCCCCATGGTGCGCCTTAATGATGCGATTCATCGATCGATTCTTTACCGAGGTCGATCGAGGGTGCGTTCGACCTTTTCCTCCTGTCCCTTGCCGGCGGAGAAGAGATGCAGCAGTGCACAGCAATGCAAATAGCATCAGATATAGGGACGCACCATCGACGCTCCAAGGCATGCGAGAACATTGGCGAACGAGGCGAATCAGACAGAGGCGGAGGTCATCGCTCATCGACCCAGACGGGGGGTCTGCTATGATGCGAATTTTTCCCTTTGCCAGCAATCCGGCTCGAAGGACCAAAACCAAACAGCATCGTCCTCTCTCGCACTCTTCTCTCTTACTCTCTCTCCGTCTAGGTGGATATACCAACGGACCTTGATTTAAGATTTGTTTTCCGTTCCCTTCTTCGTAATCCACGCAATCCAACAGTGGGGTTTGTTGAAACAAAACCCACCGCTACAGTGTGCGCTTCTGTGGTCTGCTTCCAGAACCGGCCAGCCACTTCCCTTTCCCTGGGCGTAATGTTGTGGAGAGAGCTGGCCAGCACCAAACGCACCGCTATGAGGATGGATGGATGATGAATCCCGATGTCGTAAGATTCATCATCTTTTGCGATTCTCTACCCTGAGATGGCAGTCCCGGCAGGGTGCAGAGAAAGCGGGGTTACACAACACAAGCCACTCGGTAGTCGTCAACCGGCAGGCTCTATTTTTTGCTGTTGTTCCTTTCCCGCTGGAGGCAACGGTGCTGCTGTGTGCAGTAAGTGGAGAATAATCATGAAATATGAATCGAGCAAAATGCGTACTCCGCTTATTAATGCATATTTGATATTGATATATTGTTCCGTAATGACGTTACCACACGGCCCTGTGGCGCTTCCGAAAAGGGTAGCCGGGCGCGCAATGGAGGGAGAGCACTGATGTAAAGAGCGATTGTGGTTCTGATTTTGAAAGAAGAAAGAACACACCCAAGAGGACAGAAGGAGGTTGCCTTTTAAAGGGCTATTGTTTTTTTTTGGGGGGTAGTACCATTTCATTGCGGGATTTACTTCCACAGCAGCAGTGCGAGGTGGGTTGAATCATTACACAAAGATGAGGGGATTTTATCCCCTTTTCGGAAGGAAACAAAAAAAAAGATCACAAAAGTGTGCAAAACATAATAAGAAGTGTGAATCCTGAAAGGAAACCGAAAGTGTTGGATGTGGGGTGGGTAAAATCCATTATCACACCGGAAGTTGTGTTGCTCAAATCATGGCGCAATTTTACCAACCAAACGCACCAGCCGCATGTGTACCGCAAAAATGCTTCCACAGCTCCAGGCCCCACTCATTGAATCGTCCCACACGACCGTCCCAGCAACTTCTAACTGTACGCCACATATGCTCCCCTCTTTTCTGTCGTCACGATGACTTGCGCCGTTGATCCTTTCTTTCAGCAATACACAGGCAGTAGAGTACACAAAACAAAACCGGAGGAAACCGCTTTTAAAAAGGCAAGCGCTACTCCCCCATTTCGGACCACTCGTTCTTCGTTTGGGGGTGTTTTTTTTTACTACGCAGAACGCATTTTATCAATCTCAGCATCCTGTATCCTAGCTTTTGGAAAGGGGGAGTAGGCCATCCCCTACCCTATGGATTTAAAATCTCAGCAGTAAGCGCACATCAAGCGCAATGGGGTTGTGTTGTGAGCGCGGCGGCATGATGGTGCAGTTAGTTTCCAAATAATAAAACGTCAAAAGATCCTCTCAGCCATTGCCTCAGCCGGTACACACTGATGATTTCGCAACACGAACGCAACCCACCACGGGAGCGCACGAGAGGAAACGTCGTCGTATTATTTTCATTTTAATTCAATGGGATAGCATAAAATTTCCGAGCAACAAAAAAACCCTTTTTATTTCCCAAAGCCTAGCTAAGCAGCAACGACACAGCAGGAGGGAGGGGTTCGGTGTGTATACTGACGGCAAACAAACGGTCCCCTGCCGAGGACACACACAGGCACAGAGAGTGCACAAGTGTGTCGCAAACCTTGCCGTTGTTGGTGGCTCTTGTGAAGCCTTGGTAGGTTCTACAGCCGTGCCTCGCTGCAAGAAGCACATCAATGTGTTTATGAGAAGGATGAGGCTTTGCGCTAGGCTGTACTGGTACCGGGGTTCGCCGAGAAGCGACGTTCTTGACTCAAGCAAGTAAAGCGCCGGGGATGGATTTTATGCGCGGCTGCCTCCTCGCTTGGCTGGAAATTGGTACGAGGGTTAAGGCACACACACAAACACACAAGCTGGTGGGCAAAACCCTTTTGGGTTAGGTTCCGGTACTCTCTATGCATGCTTTATGTTGCCCTTGTTTCAAAGCAAAGGACGACTGTGTAGCAGAATAGGTCGCTGCTAGGTCCGCTTTTTAGATCAAGATTTGTCCGGGAGGCGATGATGCGTTTCGTTTTGGTTTGTTTTTTTTTGCTTCTTCCCTGAGCGCACTGTTGATTGTTCTCTTCCTCGCATTGTGTGTGCCATCGTGATGCCATCATTTTATTTTTACATTTTCCCCGAGCAATTCGTCTCTATAGCCCTTAGTGTCGTCTAGGGCACAGGACATCTTCAAACCCAAAATAAAAGTATCCTAATGTTCTCCACTCTTTGACGTTTTGGGGGTAAATCACGGTGCGTGTTTGTTTCCCTGTTTATATTGGTACGGGGGATAGGGCGTGCAATTTGACTACTTAACGCCACTGTCGTGATTTTTCGGACCGCGTAGCCATTGTCCCGTTTAGGGACGTTAGGATGTGTTTATCCCTGTGAAACGAATTTATGGTCCTGTGGCACGGGACTGTACTGCTTTTTTTTACAGGCTTGTGCGTCTGTCTTTCGTTGACAAAATAGATGCGTGGTCTGTCTATTCTGTTCATGTTTCAATCCCCCTTATTTCGAAACACCACACCAATGCGAAACGGGAAATAAAACCTACACCATATCTCCATCTCCGGAAGAAAAAGGGATGGACTTTGGTTGCGTTTCTTCCGCTCGCTTCAATAGTGAACCTTCGTTTGTTCTGGGATTTTTCCTCCAACAACCCGACCCTTTTCCCGCGCGTCCTTTTCTGCGTACTGTACACAGGGGCAATCTTTTGCCCGGTACTTAATTTAAATTCTAGCGCACGCTACAATGCACCACACACCGCACAAAAGGGGTGTGAAATTGAAACCTCGGCCACCTTGGAAACCCTGGAAGAGTGGGGTGTTTTGTTTCAGGGGTTTTTTTTTGCATTCGTTCTCCCCCCTCCGGACGGGGTTTTTTGATTAAAGAACAACAATCGTAAAGGAGCATTCTGCACGCCGCGCAGTTGGGTTGCTGAGTGTTTTCCCTGTTTATGCGGATTTTTCTTTGCACATTGCCCAAAGACGTGTTAATCATAGAACTACACCAGGCGAAGCTGTTGCTCGGGACTTTCTGACTAAACAGAAACACGGCAGGCATTAGCGGGTTTGGCTTTTCGGAGATAATAATAATGAAGCCGCAGCTACTGGCAACAACGACGACAACAACAAAAGCACTGCGTGAAAATAAAACAGGGGAACAATGGCGAAAGACGATCGTTTTTTTCTTCTCGTTGTTTTGCTTTCGAAGGGGTCCCCTTGCACATTTATTAAAATGTAACGGGTTTGAGGGTTGAAGGATAAACAAGGACGTGTCTTACAAGTGGAGAGCGGTATTAAACGAACGGATTTGGTTACCGTTGTGCCCTGCATTTCAGTGTTGTGTTCGACGACGCATACGCAACTGTTAAAAGGACATTTGAGCACCGCGAGCAGGGGGAAAAATAATGAGCGAAATAGTAGTAGCAGCGCCCCAGCATCCATTGAGATTCACCTGAATAGTGTCGTCGGGATCGTCGAGACTCCTCACTAAGAAACATTGCAATATAAAATACACATCATTGAAATCATAAACCCTTGCAACCAACTTTCCTAAACGGAAAATGAAAAAAAAGGGGTAAACTTGATAATTTGTTCACCAACTACGTGCGAGCACACAAACCGGCTACCGACCGCTGTTTAAATTATCAAAGCAAAATGAAGCCCTTTTTGTCTGCTGAAAGGAAGGCAGCAAAATAAATTATGTCACGCGCGTTTGACAACCGGAGTGGTCTCGCCATACGGTTCAGTGCTTTCCTTCCCAGAACAACCGCCAGCCACTTTTCACCATCCGCCACGCCAAGAAAACCACCACTTGGCAGAAGAGTGGCAACAACAGCGCTCCCACCGATGCAAGTTCCTCGCTCGAAGCCTTCCTTCGTCGTGGAAATGAGTGTGTCTTTAACTTTGGACAGCATTTTCGGAAGCAAAAATTTAAGAAACCAACACACCCATCACAACGCAGCGAGGCGACCAGAAGTTGCGGCACGTGAAAAATGTGGCTTTTTCCAAAACCCCAGGCCCGTAGGCGGCACACGAAGTGGAAATACCACCGCCCAGCCCAGTTGCCGGAAGGAAGGAAGGAAGGAAGAACGGAAATTGCTTAGCATTACAATTTGGTGCTGTGCCGCAGAATGTGGTGGAGGATTTTGGGGGACGAGCGAATATCATCTGCATCATTCATATTCTCCCCCAGCTGTCGAAGGGCGCTTCTCCACTACGCCCGACAAGAAAAGGACGAGGACGAATTTTTTAAGTACCTTCTTCTTAATGACATTTCACATTTTGGCCCCGCACGCGCGTACGCAAGGAGAGTGTTGTGGTAAGGAAAGTTTTCCATTTCTTTCGCCCCGCGGCGCGACGCGCATCATAAAGGCAAATCATTTCCTTCCATACGACTCCATCCGTTCTGTGGGTTTAGCGCGTTGAGGGCTGTGGAGTGAGGTACTCCACTCGGTGAACGGTAGGAACCTGAGCAAAATGATTCTTAAGAGTGGAATTTATGATTTCCGGAAATGCAAACTGGAACCGACATCGCGTGCCGTGGTGAAGGCTGCTTCCATCATACCGGGCTATAGATGATGCTATGTACACCTAGCCATCATCCTAGTGCACAAAAGGGTGGTAAATGTAGCAGGAGCTAACAGTGACAGGTGGAAGAGTAGGAGCAACACATACACTGCGAAGCTTCCTGTTCCATAAGAAAGAGGACATGAAACCAGGATAATGACTTCAAATGCTGCTCCGATCGAATCGGAAACGATGATGATGCGTTTGTTTAGCACGGCCGTCGTCGTCGTCGTCATCGATAAGTACCTTCCAATTTACTACCGACAGTATTAATATTATCACAAGCAGGGATTAAAGAGGAGTGAACATCTTTTCATCCATCGCAGCGCATTGGTGGATAGGGCGTGGTGAGTGTGTTTTTTTTTTGTTGCTTCTTCGTTGATCTCATCTCGGCACACGACATCCGACAACAGTAATTCTCTAATTCTCCAACTCCTGCTGCTAGCTTTCCTTTTATCGAATCGATCTCCGCTTGAGCTCGTCCTGCGGTACGCGTACCTAGGCAGCGTAGGATGGGAATGTTTCCAAAAGCGGCAGCTAATAATCGAACAGACGCGCACGCGGCTCGTGCTGTGACTCCCTTCGGTAGCATATTTCCCTTTGCATCAATCACAGCCGAAGAACGTGGGCTCTTTTTTTTTGTTCGCCATAAATGGGAAACAAAATTTACTCTTGTTTCATATCCCACCACCGCTTTCTACCTTTTGCTTTGAGGACTGATTTGCTGTCCAACTCGAAGGACATTTCGCGTCCCTGTCAAAAGCATGCGTCCCCCGCCGGAAGCAGCGCGCGTGCACACCGCACCGACCGTTCGCCGCTTAGCAGGCACTTATTAGCGGTAATGAAAACGGATTATTATCCGTGACGGCGATGAACCGTACTAGCGCCCGCCGGTCGCCGGGAATCTGTCTCCCCTTCTGGCGCACTCGGTTGTGATTAAAAGCGAACGTTGGGAGTATATAATTCACCAGCTTGCCGCGAAAATAGAAGGGCGTTAGATGACGAATTTGGATTACGATGGCAACCGGGAAGGATTTCACCTCCTTCATGTGTTTTTTTTGTTTGCGAGTTCTGATGGCAAAACTCCACGGGCGACGGGTGCAAATGGTACGATTTGTGGGCGATGTTTTTAATTAACGTTTCTAGCAGCGAGTGTGGCAGACAGACAGTTTGGGCCGGTTTGGGCGGAGTTGTCCGTCCGTTGACAGCTGCTGCTTGTCGATGAGCTCTCCATGGCACGGTAATTGCAGCGCTGTTACAGTAACAGTGGCACAGTAAAGGGTTCGAAGTATGGAAAACTTCCTCTCCTCACGCAAAAGCCTTTTATTTTGCTTTGCTAAATCTTGTGTAAATTTAGCTTCTGCAACTATTTGTGTTCTTTGTTTGAAGAAAAAATCCTTTAATGTACTCTTGAGGTTATGTTGTTTGGTATGCGGTAAGTACGTGTGTTTCAAGAGCGTATCGGTTACCACTTTTTCTCGGGTTTTTTTTCCCTCCAGTGCTTCTCGACTTCTTCCAATCAATCATTCACGAGTGCTGAACTCGAGGGAGGGAAAACCTACCAAATCTACCCCTTTCGATCGCAACCAGCGTGCTAGCAACGACCCCGAGAAAAGGGGCTTACACACAACCATGAAGAGAGCCCATCAACAGCTGTGTTTTTCGCCATTTCCCGAGTCCCATCCCACCAGCCGGCTTCTGGTAGAGCAAAAAAAAAAGAACCACGGCGGGGGAGATTTGTGAAAAACCTCTGTTGATGGAAATTAAACGTACTTGATGCTGTCGCTCTAAGCCGGCACACTCCTTGTTGGAGAGTGAATCTTGATTAACGTGATTCTTATCGTTCTACACTTAAACATGCACACACACACACACACTGTTCATTTCAAGAGACGACACACGTGCTGCCAGCACTGGTGGTAGTACCCAATCAGGGAAAAGGGTCAGAAGAGAGAAGAGCTTAGTTGCCTACTTTATGCAGCGAAAGCCCGTGCGATGATGGAATTGTGATAAGTAAAACATCATGATGCACTTTGGCCGATAGAGAGACAAAGCGTAAGCGATGGTCTACGAGTTGCGGCACGTGTTGCTTTGTACCCGTGGTGCTGGTCTCCTCACGAGGCCTCCAATTCCCACATTGTCCCGTGCACGTCAGCATTCCGGCAACTTAACTGGTAGCGTGAAGCGCTTTTTAATGAAACAAACTGATAGCGCGCTGCTGAATGATTTATGAAACGCTGGTACCTTTAAAGCCCACTTCCCACTGTTTAAGCTGATACAGATTATGTAAATTTTGGCACTGAGTGCTCCTCACTCCTTCCCCATACACTTCTTCATCTAGCGCTTCGATGATCAAGTTTCGTCGCTTTTCAACTGTACAAGACTTGTCAACGTTTAAGCGGGGTTAAAAAAAAGTAGATTAATTTTCTTTTTGGAACTGCTTACGAGAATGATGACAATGACAGTGTGTGTGTGTGTGTGTGTGTGTGTGTGTGTGTGTGTGTGTGTTTTCATCCACCAACATTAATAGAATTATATTGTAAGTACCGAAATCTGTGAGCTTTCCCTGTCATTGCCGGTTTTGTGCAGCGCTTTCTCCCCCCCTAAGGGGTTGAATAAGCGTAATTAAAAGGAATCAACTGACTAACGCAATGACAACAGCCCACCCTCAGGCGGGCGATGCGACGTGGTGGGACGATGAGGTGGGACATTCTTTGTATCTCTCCCCCAGTCACCGCTGTCGTGGAAAAAGCACTTACACACAAACTCCACACATCCCCACTCCTGCTGCTGCTTAAGGCAAATGGCGCCGGCGAAAATAATCACCACCATCAGGAGGAGCTCGTGGAAACCTACACACTTCCGCGGCAGCGTGAAACGCCCTTCCAATAAGAGTGTGTACGTGTGTGTGTGTCTGTGTAGTACTACTCTGGTAATCATTATGAATACGTCATTATGCAGCATAATACCCGTTTTGATGGGACGAAGGTTTTCAACAGATTCAAAGAGGGAGAGAGGGAGAGAGAGAGAGAACGAGGAAGAGCACGAAAGGGTCGTTTAATTCCAGCAAAACCTGTGCACGGGATGGAGGAAAATCGGAGACGTCTGCAGCATCAAGCCAGCAGCGTACATAACTGGTCGTCCTTGTGGAAGCTTCCCCGGACCGGAACCGAAAAAGCTCGTAAGTGTGAGAAGATCATCCCGCGCGTAGGCCAGAGTGTCTGGTGCACACACACACGCATACTTACATTCTGCCGTCCAAAATGGGCACCACACGCACGGAAGCGCGCGGGGAAGTATATTAAAACTTTATTAAACACATTACGATAATGACTTTCATCTTCTCGGGCTTCCGTGTGTGTGTGTGTGTGAGAGAGGATGAAGATGAGAATGCGCGGCTGGTGTGTGCAAATTTTAGGCAATTTC
Organism: Anopheles gambiae; assembly: GCF_943734735.2. NCBI lineage: Eukaryota > Metazoa > Arthropoda > Insecta > Diptera > Culicidae > Anopheles > Anopheles gambiae. The sequence continues at coordinate 23,342,186 of NC_064601.1, read as the reverse complement.
CCCAAAAGCACGGGATTTTCCAGGGGAGGGAAGACTCTCACATACACACACACACACACAAACGCACCGTAAATTGGTTGACTTTCTAATGGGCATCACGCGGTCTTCACAGGCAGGCCAACGACGCCGCAGGACATCCCTCCACACCGGGGTAAAACGAAGAATCACAACGGCGCTCATAATAACGCGCGCGCGCTTAGTGCTTAGCCGGAGCGCGTATTAGGATTTGGAGGCTGCAAAAAGGGATACATCACTAAAAGCATTCACTCCGTGTTGCCACCGCGGGAGAGCAGGTACTAGGGAGGAATATTTAATTCATTTAAGAGCATGTAAGTTGAAGCTTCCAACCGCGCCGTGATCGACCGATTGAGTGTATGGGGGGGCGCTCGCGCGCGTCTGCAATCTCTTTAATGAGAAAACGCGGCTACGAGCGTAATAATGTTGGCCTCCCCTGATTGTGTGTGTCTGATAATCATGGGAGCAGCAACGCTCTACACCCTTCGCAAGTGCGCTGGCGGTGGATGAGGCTGCTTTCCAAGGATGTATTTGGCCGGGTATGAAGCTTTTCAGTTGAAAAATTGATTGAAAGCTGTTGAATTAAATAAGATTATCTCCGTGACATCTCAAAACCATATCACACAGAATCCCATGGAGTGCTTGTGTGTATTTGTATATGTGTGTATAGTGTACCAGCGTAGAGATACAACTCACCGACGATGCGCTTCCATGTAGTCTATCTGTTCCCCGAAAGTATGCATATCTGCATGTAAGAGGAATAACGCGGCTATGCAACGACGAACGGCTGCTGTACACACGTTTGAAGTCGGAATTGCATGCACAAACACACTGTTCCACCCCGTGCAGCGCACACAGTAAGAGATTAAATTGCAATTTTAATTAAACAGCTCATAAAAGTTCGGATTTTCGTTTTTGGTTCCGACAAAACCGGGACAAAGTCGAGTGTACGCTGTGATAATAATTCTGGGGAAAGCGGTGTCATAACGGTGCGGCTCATACAGTTTTGCGCTTTTCCAAGATTTAATTTATCTTCATGGGTTTACTTATTTGCCGAGTATGGTTCTATCCAATGAACACTTTGAAGCCGATAAAACGATTGCATCCAAGTGTAAAACTAAAACATCCCATCGGTGTAGATGGTGGCAACGTGGCAAACACTCCAGTGGACCAGTGCACATTCCCGCCTGATCCAAGAGCTGTCATTTGATGGCTCATTTCATTAACACTTACTTACACACGCAGAGCAAAGCGCAACGCAGCCTGTTGCCCATTGAAAAATGGGACCACCAAGATGCTAAAAGGTCCTTCTTGCTTCCTCTAACCAAACAAGGAGAAAAAAAGCACAAACACAGATTGCACAAGAACGAACCGGATTCGAAAAAATGCTGCTTAACGAACCGAAACCGGAACATTGCTCCAAAAAGTGGCATGCGACAATAATAAAAATAATAATAATAATGAAACGAGGGCACGAACTCTCCAGGCACGTGCAACCAGCGAAGGAAGCAGCACACGGGACCGCGCGAAAATTGAATTTAATTTCATGAGAAATGTTATCGGCATTTTGTGTGCGCTTTCATGTTTGGAGAGTCCACCATTCCTGGGCAGGCGTGTCGTCCTCGTTTGTCCTGGCGCTCCTATACCCACACACAAACACACGCACACACTGCCCGGACCCACAGAACAGAGCTACGGGAGGAAGTGGAGGAGCACATTATGACGAGCTTTTTTTTTGCGCATGCATCGCGCGTCAGCTTTTTTATTGCTTTCATTTAATTTTACGTCAAAAAGCCTGGCCTCCCGCCGCTATTTCCAGGTTGGTGGTTCTTGCTATGTCGCTGCGTTTGTCTCCTTTTTTTTTGAGGTTGTCTACCTCTACCAACAACAAAAAAAGGACACATCAAACATGGATGCGCGAGAACTAAATATTGGATTTTCTTTTGCGTTTTTCTGTTGCCAGTGTTCTTCCCATAATAATGATTTGAGCTTTGAAGACAAAGCACTGTTTCTGCTGACCCACATTTAGCGCCCTCGGGACGCTTATTGGTGGCTTTGATAAGGATAATTGCACGACTGTCCGGGAAGAAGGCAGTTAAAAGAAAGAGGCAAAGTATGCGGAGGAAAAAAAAAACACTAGAACCAGCAACGCGAGCAGGGTTTGAAACTCAATTATAGGTCTTCGGTGGTAGAGACGAGCGAATGCAAATGCAGGCGGGAAGTCTTCACTACCGGCTTGTGCTTTATTAATAACCGGAACGTTGCCTTTTTGCTTGCAAATAAGATCACACCCTCTCCCTACGGCCTCTATTTGTGCTCGGTGACAGGCGGGCAGACAAAGTGCTAGAAATTCATTTTTATTTCACACTGCCAGCTGATGGTTCCAGCACCAAGAGCCACACCGTTAATGGCCACACAGCGCACCATTCTTGTCTTGGGCATGAATGGTCCTGATGTTCCACCATCATCAAGAGCATCTTTGCCAGCCGTGATGCAGCAGCAGCAGCAGCAGCAGCAAGGCGCCATTTCGCAAACTGTCAGCACGTTTCATTCGAAGGCGCTAATTTGAGGGGAGGCGGCCGGCTGGCTGGCTGGCTGGCTGGCCATCCCCACAAGCAGTTTGATAACGTTCCAGAGAACCTTTAAACCTCGTAGTGGCCCCCGGTGATGCGTCTTCTGCCGTTCTGTTGACGCTAATGGTTCTTTCTGCCCTTCTGTGAAACTAGCTAAGGACTAGATGCGCGCGCGTCACAAACAGGAATGCAAAACTTCTTACCAGAGTTTTTTGGGGGCAAAAACACTCCCTCTCAACACACAAAAGGGGGCCGCACCACACCGAGAGACAAGGCACAATCGACCGAGGTGACACCGAGAGGCGAAAGTGTAAAGCTTGGTCAACTTTCGTCCCCAGTGAACCCCAAATGTCCTTAAAAGCCCACCGAGGGGGCCGCGACTGTGGTCCAAACAACACCCGGATGTAACGCTGGCACTAGCGCGAACGAGCGGGCGTGCAAGAGAAAAGGACATTAAAAACATTTTCCTAATGGCCTCTAAAACCATTACCCATTATAAATCATTTTAGAAGCTGTAGCCGTGCAAGGGCAGCAGCCGTGTGACCCCTCTCCTGACCGACAGCGTACGTGCGCGTCCTGCTGGTGGCCCCTGCTCAGCGCCGTGAAAGTGATAGTTGCTTGGTCGCTCGGTTGGTGTGCACAGCCACAAAAAATGCCCCCTCGACACTAAAGGAGTAGCTCGACCGATCGAGAGCTTCCTCAGTTTGCACGAAGAAAGACAGGACACAACGCCAGACGGAGATGTTGCCCCTACACAACGGGCCTGCGCTTCGCTCTATCTCTTCGCGTTCCATCTTCACCGTCAGCCACAGCCCCGTGTGACGGTGGCGAACGAAAGTGGTTTGACCGAACCGAGAAGCACACAAGGACCACCCGGGCTTGTGCGCTTCCCTATGTTCCGTTGGCCAGCCTTGCCGCGACCAAAGACCAAGTCAAAAGCATCCAATGAATATTCCGATAGTTTGAAGGAGCGGGAGTTTTGGTGTGAACACAATGTACATAGAGCCTCCTGACAGAAGATTGCTCCTGTGAGAATATCCCCACAGGACGGGACGGTTTTTACAGAAGAAGACGTAGTGCATCGTCAGCACTATGAAAACTGTCATCACCTTGTGAGGATGGAAAATATCACTTTCCCGGGAGGTTTTTTTTTTGTGTGTGGGTACATCGTGAAGATAACCAGGAACTGGGCGCAACTAAAGCGATCCTTGGAGCGAGGTGTAAAGTGTTACTACCACTTGAAACAGCAGGAACTCTTGAGGCATCTGCTGGGCGTGAAACAAAGTTGACCTTTTACCGATAGTGCCATAATCTTAGCCCCCATTTGGTGGCGTTTCAGTGAAATGAAGTGGATGAAAGGATTTGGTTTTTGTGTGGAAACGTCACCACAAAAAAAAAGCCCTCGTCAACTTGAATGTTTGAAGTAAGATGGATCAAATACTGGCAAGAAATTATTCCTGATTGAGCGTATTACGTTCCTCCAAACGAGTGTCAGTAATTGTCTCAAAACCCACTCTGCTTTCTGACAACCACCCACCAGCAGCTGCCAAAAAGGCAACCGACAGCGCCCCGTTATCAACTCCATCAATCAAGTTGCTTCAAAATAGCTATCACGAATAAATTCGTTCGGAAATCTCGCGCCTGTCGAGAAAATGTATTCTAATTTCCTCCACCCCTGCAAAGCCTCGCCCTCTCTCTCGCTCTCTCTAAATCCAATGCGCGCGTGCAGCTGTACGTAGAAGCGGATATTTCCCTTCATCGAAATAAAGAAGGCATACCTAATACGAAACGAATTCGGAAATTGATCTTTGCTTTCTTCAGGTAAGCCTTCGGTCGATCAGGAAAAAAGAGAATGCTATGTAGTATATCCCACACACACACATATTGTTCACCTGAATGAGTTTTGTGCGAAACACACGCGATGATAAGACATCCCCCCGCTCTTTGGCCAATTTTGTGCCTATCACCAGCTTCCATTTGATTGGATTTCGAGCGATTTGTCTCGGGTGACGTTTCCCACAATCGTGGGATATTGGCGGTAAAGAAGAGGGTGAGAGAACCACGCGGTGATGTTGGTTAAGAAGCGAAGATTCATCTGTCTTAGAAAGCGACAAAAAAGGGAAAATTGCGACAGCAAAAAAGTGAAGCCTTGCGGTTTCAATTTTTGGTGGAAAATACTTTCTTCTTAGAGTTTGGTTTTTCTGAGTATGGCAGCATAGGTAAGATGAGCTTTTACACAAGCCAACGCCTTTTATCCTGGGCCATTTTTCGATCCCCACAAAAGCTAACACGCCGTACTTGGGGGAGGGTGGTGATAAACAAAATGGATGTACGGCTGCTGGGGTAAGACTCACCCCGCCTCTTCTACCCCATATCTCCTTAATCCCAACGATGTGTCAAACGAAATCCCGGCCGCCGCTTCGTGCGGCAGGCTGGAATTGCCTTCGCGAGAATGCGACTTTCGACTTTGCTCTTTGATTGATTGTACCGCACGCGGTGTTAGTGATCGCTGAAGGGCCTCTCTACTCGTGCTGTCGTGCTCTCTTTCTTGGTTCTCTTTATGCGGTTCGATAAAGTATCTACGAGCCGGTGGCGTTCCCCGGGATGTTGGATGAGATGTTTCTCCAGGAAAAACTCTTCCCAACTGCTAGACGCGCCAGTGCGTTTGGGGGAAATATTTTGCCCAACATTCGTACACGTTACCTTTTCGCGCAAGGGACAGAGAAGCCAGCCAATGATAATGGATGCCTTTTCGTTGATTCGGTGAAGGCTATGGAGTTTCCGATTGGGAAGAACCGAGCTTCGTGCGCCGAAGCAGCAGCAGAAGCCTTTCGCTGGAAGTTGCTAGCGGTTCGTCATTTTCGACCTTTCGACTTTTGCGAACATTAAACGATACATCCTTCAAGTGGCCACAGCGCAGCACAAGTGGCAACTTCCTGGAGCAACAGCCGTCGTCCAGAGCCGCGAAGCGTATGGTTCCGTACGTTCCGGTGAATTTCCTGTGCCACTGATTTGTTTTTTTTTTTTTTTTTTTTTTTTTTTTTGTTGTGTGATCCAAACAATCTTCCTGCAACGCTAATACCCAGATGAACAGCCGTCAGGACGAAGAGCTTGGATAGATAGAGAAAAAAAACACCCACGAAGCCTTCACCTACAATCAAGGACGTGGTCCTGAAATCACGTGCCGGATGTAGTGGTGGCGGTGGTGGCCGTTTGCTTTTTTTTGGCTTGTTTGCTTCGCTCCCTGCCGCTTCGCTGGAAGAAGTGAACGAATCGCTACAAATCTAATTTAGTATCAAGCGAGGGTGGCTGCTTTGTGCTTTGCGTTGCGCGTGGCCTTCCCATCTCTACCACCGACGTACTCTGCCATCTTTGCTCCCAGCGTTATCGTCCCCCCAACGGGGCGGCGTTCAAGTATGCGCCACTCGAGCGTTAATTTGACAGACAAAAAGGTAAACAGTTGACTTTTGACTAGTTTGCCACTGCCGCTGCTGTTAGGCTGCGAGGTTGCGTTTTTCCGTTCGCTTTCCTTTGGTGTTTGAAGCAAGCGAATGTGATAAAAAGAAAAAAAACAGGCACACCCACACAGAACGATCGAAAACACCGTGACCGTGTTGCTGCGAGAAGTGGAAAATGAGCAGCTTTAAGCGAGCGGAGCGAAAAAGCGTTTAACGAAGCAAATCATTCCGCACTGAGGGAGAGCGAGACGGTAAGGGCGGGCGGGCCCGCCGCCCTCAGGGCCAGTTTTGCACGGCGGAAAGGCGGATTGGTATCCGCCAAAATTGGATACCAATATTTGATTTTCCGCTCGATGGAAAAGCATTGAGCGCCCCGTTACCTCCGCTCACTGGCGTTTCCTTCCTCCATTTCTTTGCTTCCTGCTTCTGCGACGGGTTCGCGAAGGCATCCAATCGTAAGCACATAACAAATAAAGCACGATTCGGGGGGACGACGCGCGTACGAAGCGCCCCAAAAAGGAAAAAAAAAGGCCAAAGAACCCTCGGAGGGCCGCAGGGGGGGATGGGATACACGGGACCCTTGTCAAGCTAAGTGTGGGACAGAAAGGGGACGGACGTGGCCGGTCGCGTACGTGTGGCGCACGTTGCTGGAAGAAATTACATCAATAATTCATGTAGTACAGCGAATTTTCTACTTTTTTTCTCTCTGTGTCTATGTGTGTGTGTGTGTGTGTGTGTGTGTGTGTGTGTAACGTTCGTTCGTGACCGAAGTGTTGTCACACCTGTCTCACGATTTGTGGCCCATGTTTAGGTCCGTCCGTCCGTCCACTCGTACCAACGTTGCCTCCCGGCCAAGAGAGGCTCCACCACCAGACCCGGGAAAGGTCAACGGAAAATACTGACGCTTTCGATGGTGGTGGTGGTGCTGCCTGTGCGCTGGGTGGTTCTTTACGCGCGCGGGGTGATCGTCGAATAATTTAGCAAACGTTTCGGAATCGGACCGAAGGAAGCAATACCCGAACCCCGATGACTATTTGTTTATTTAAATTGGCTCGTAAATGGAGAGAGAAGGACCATTTTCCTGCCGTGAATGGTGAGCGCACCAGAAGAAGCTCACCAAGAAGCAGCAGCAGTAAAGCAGACACAACCAAACCCGCATCTTATGCTTCCAAAGTGGCAAGCGGAATGGAACACAGTGCGATATGATACGCGATTTGCATATAATAAGCCGCAAATCGTGTGTGTGTGCGCGTCCTTTTTGTGCCACCCGGGGTCCGTTATTATTGATTCGCAAACACAATTAACCGTCTCGCGCGCGGTTTTCCACGTTGTAATAAATGCTCGCCCCCTTCCCACACCCACATCACGATTCGCGCAGCGAGCCCCGCATATCGCATTTCGGCGGCAAGAACATTATGTTGCAAATTTGCTGCACTGCAAGTGCATTCGGCGTGCGCCTGTGTGCACATAAACGGGTTCGGTTATCGGGTTCGGTCGTAGCACCGTTTGCTGCACAACGAGAAACAGCATTACATTTATGGTTATGGTTTATGGGCTACGGAGGTGCACAGGAAGATGTCACCGGGTACGCCCGCGGAGAGGCGCGCGTACGGTGAAATCCTTTGAACGTGGTACAAAACCGGAGGCACCGGATATCGGCGACACGGTAATAAATGAAATATGATTTATTTGTGCATTAATGTGAATTAATGCAGCAGTCGCGGAGGAGGAGGAGGAGGAGGAGGAGGAGGAGAAGGGGCTTAAAACCCTCGCGAAACTGCATTTCAATGAGGTGTGCATTGCATTGGCCGGTCAAATGTTTGGCCAACGAAAAAGGCCGTTTTGTTTTTTTTAAATAATAATGCCCCCTTTCGCAAGAGCCCGTGTAGCACATGCGGGCAAACAATTGAAACTGTTGAAAGTAAAGTGGAATATGCCCGCTGATAGGTTTCACTGTCAATGAATCAATAAATGATGGGTGCCGCGCAATATGCATTGTTGTGAATGCATTTATTATGAATTTTATGCGAGCGCTTTTAAATGCTATGATGCATTCAGAGATAGAGAGGGAGGGTATATTTCGTTTCGCTTATTGCACAGTGATTTACAGATTGAAATCAATTTCATATAAACAGCATCCAGCCAGACATTGAAGCTAAGCATGAAGCAACTGGTCAACTTTGTCGTCTGCAGTAAAAGTGCAGTGTAAGCTTTGGGAGTTTGTTCGTTTGACACTAAACATGAGCACCATCAGCAGCGTCTCGGCAGATTTCCCTCCAGAGGATAGCAAATCCCGATTCCATGATGCACTTTAGACCTTGCAACGTGGTTCTTCTGCCACCAGCAGCGCTCTGCTTCCGGTGCGCACAAATCGTCCAGCTTATGAAACGTTACACACAACCATCGTGCAATGTGTATGTTTCCTCGCCCAAAAGGAGGTGCTTGTCCGTCGGCACTTTTTCTTTCTCTATCTCTCTCGACCAAACGCTAAACCACCACAGTGACTTGAGGGAGCACATCAGAGCTTTATGGTTTATGATAGCACGACAGCAGTGGTGAGGGATTGGAAGAAGAGTTGACAGCTTTTATATGCGCTTTGCTTCTTTTTTTGACTTTTCTCCCCTGGTGCGCGGCGTTCATGTTACAGCAGGGAGCATTTTTCACCAGTTGTGCTGCGCTTTTTCCCTTCCCTTTGCTGTTTTCGGGCGGATCTTCCCGCCATGGTGAGCATTTTATTGCTAGGGGCAGAAGAGCGAAAGCGTACTAGTGCCATAGCCGAAAACGAAAGTGCTATGTTGTATCGGGCGCGCAAACCGTCTTCAACCTCATCGGCTGTTGCTAGCACAAGCAGCGAGCACCATTCCAAGACGCCCATATGGGTGTGAGCAGTTCCGGGCTAGGTCTGGCGCACTAAAATAAATCACAACATAATATACATATTAACATTCCTCGGTCGGCTGTTTGTGCCAATACCTGCCGCCCGTGGGTGACAGTTTGATGGAAAATGTTTTGCATGCCACGCACACACCCGTTCCCTGCTTTAAGCTGGTTAAGCGCTTATCCGTTTGGGGAAAGGAAAAAGAAAAGAAAAAAACACCCATGTTAACACGTCTGACGCATTCGGGTGTGCGCGCACCGGGGCAAACATAAAAGTGGAACCGACATATTTTGATTTCCATGTGTTTGTTACCCATGCTGTATGCGTTGATGCTGTTTGCGCAGTAAAAAGCAAACAAAAGCGAGGCGAGAAAGCAAACGACGATGAAAACAAGCTTCCAATCAATTTTGGAGCTAATCGGAATGAACACACACATGGTCGTCGTCCTTCCCCGTTCCGTTCCTGACAGGCAAACACGGGGAGACTGTACGAAGGAACGCGGAACACATCAGCCCGGTTACTCTTGTGCTGCTGCTGCTGCTGCCCGGCGCTCTACATTCACTTGATTAGCATTTTATTGGAAAACGACTCATGAGGGCCCAAAAAAAAGCATAAAAACCGTACAGCACACACACACACACACACACACACACACACACACACACACACACACACACACACACACACACACACACACACACACACACATCTTGTGAAAACGACAAAAAAAGGATCCTTTTCTCGCTTTTCCGCTTTTGCACTCCACATGTGTTGGGGGGTGTGTGTGCTTTTGCTGCAGCAATTTTCACCATCATCGACATCGGATCGGTCGTTGAGCAAAGCCCGAGATGTTCCCCGAGCATCCTTCACCACGCTTATCACCACCACCACCACCACCGCCGCTTTTCCGACCAGTCACACACATTTGCATTCGATACATTTTTCACGCCCCGTTATCTCGCCAGCGCAAGGGATTGAAAGGAACGGACGGAACACGCGGATATCTCTCAAAACGAGGTTTGGAAGCAATTTTCTTTTCGTTGGAATGATTTTTCATCCTACCGATTCGGATTTCACATACCACCCACTACCGAAAACTACTTCCGATTCCACTTGGGTGGTTTTTTGGGGATTTTTTATCCTAACACTCTTTGATTTCAATGCTGCTTTTCCGCATTTTTCTTCCATTTTTCAAAGCACTTTTAGCATCACGAGTGTGCCACGCTGCTCGATCGAACGAGCTAATTTTGCCTCCACATTTCCTCCACGTGTCGTTTGGCGGAGGGTGGAGTAGTTTTCTACACTTTGGCTGGAGAGGAAGAAAAAACACAAATACAACTACTGGCGAGCTGAGTTTTTCCTCCTGAGCTCGGTGTAAGCGCGCCCGTAAGTAAGTAAACACTTGCGGCAGTGTATGTGGGAGGAGTTCCATCCTACGCACTAACACAGCCGGAAGCGAAAAAAGTGTCCCAGCTGTCTCGTTATACTTCTCTAGCCCATCCCCATCCACCGTGAGGGTAGCACGAATGATGAAATCTTACTTTGTAAACGTGGAAACCCGTTTTTTTTCGCCCCAGTCCCTGTGTGATGTTGCGAAACGGGACGAGCAAATGTAGGTTGATTAACTACTGTTGACACTTACCTGAAATGAGAGTAAATAAAAAGGGAAAAGCAAGCATTAGTAAGGGCTGTTGCTGTGGTAAGCCTTGTGCGGAAATGAGAATGTTTTGCTAGTTCAAGCCCACAAGGACAAGGAAGTGTGAGGTATTGGGAGGTGCTTGCTCTAGTGTTGCAACATCCGAACGGATCAGGAACGGATTTATTATGCAATACACACACACACACACTTCGCGGAAATACAGCTCCTCTTCAAAGGGCAGCCTTACAGCAGGCCGACCGAGTTTTCACAAAAGATGACCTTTAACACTTACTGCTCCCTATTTACCCAAGCCATGTATTTGCACGGCAGTAAACATCATCGCTTCGCACACTATGCACACCACCCCCTGGGCAAAGGAGCTGACGACCAGTCATCCATTCAACGACTGATGTTTTCCTCGCTTTATAAACTCCGTGCACTTTTGCATTCATCATCGTGTGCCAGTATCGTGCGCCGTAAGTGTGCGTGTGTGTGATGTTTATGTTTTGATGTGCCACTAAGATTAGATTCCCACCGAAGGGATGGAGTGTGTAAGAGGTGCAAACACACGTGTACCCACTATTTGCATTATGGTAGTAGTGGTGCTCAAACAGAAGGCTAAGAGAGTGAGGCGCGCGCCTGTCCGCCCGAGGGAAGAGGAATGATGGATTCTGATTAGTTCACACCCCACTACTCCAACCCCAGATTAGGCAATGCGAGTGGGCACACACATCTTACGACCCCCGCATCTAGGTCAGCTTGGAATGGGTGGAAATGTCTGAATGTCTGTGACAGAGCTTCTTCCCTATTTCTTTTTGCGATTATGAAAGGTGATAGAAACGGCTGCCAAGTTGGTGAAGAGATGCATTACAACATCACAAACATGAAAGAAGCCGTCAATTCTGGGTCTGCTACTACAAAGAAACAGAGAACTTCTGAAATGTATTTCAAGCGATGCTGGAAACTTCTTCAGAACCTCTTTTTCTCAACAAATTGCGAAATATTTGTATGTCGTTTCTGTTCACGACCTCGGCGTGGTGCAGCTTTGTTGGTAACGACCAGCAACCGACCGGGACAAGTCCAATCGATTTTAAGCCATAAAAAAGGTGTCTGTCTAATTAAATGTTGCCCCTAATGAAAGTAATCGAAACCATTACCCACCAACCGGGTGGTAATCTGGGGCCGTGGTATCTAACAACATCAAACGTATATCCCCCCGACAACGATGACCTGCTCTGCAACGATGTCCCCAGGTTGATGTTTGGAGAAATTCAAGCTGCAACTCCTCCATCGTGCATCTCCTCAAAGTCCATGTAGCAGCCGTGCCCGGTGGCGGTTGCTATCTATTCCAGAGATTCCATGTCACCGGGGAACACCGAACAAGCGGGCCCAGTGCCTATGCCAATGCTAGCGACTGGTAAAATTGTCTTCTGGTGGCCCCCGAGGACGAGGACACCACACGAGCGATAATGATGGTGATAATGGTACCATTAAAGCTAAAAGCAGCAGCAAAACCTCTCCCCCCCCCTCCACCAAACTGGTGATTGAATGGAGGAGAAGCATCGCCTGTGAAAAGGTAGACACACACGGACACCCCACTCCTTTGGCCGGGAGGCTCTCTTATGTGTTCCGATGTATCTGATGGGACTGGGACTAGTCGCCAACTACGCGTTAGAAGACACTGGCGGCGTACAACATCGGCGAAAGAGTGCAAGTCGCGACAAGTGCCCGGTCTGACGACCCTTTTTCCCTCTTCTGATTATGTTTAGCTGCAAGCTTCTTTTTCGACGAAAAGCGATTTAGACGATCTCGCGCAGAGTTCGACCTGAAGGAGCGTTCGGAGCGGATATTGAATATCATCCGAGGGTGTGCGCGCGCGCCAATGTGCGCTGTCTGCCCTGCTCCGTTGTTGTGGGG